>NW_022589710.1:61519090-61730558 GCF_004348235.1 Phoca vitulina | reverse complement strand
CCCCCCCCCCCCCCCCCCCCCGGGCTCTCTCAAATAAATAAATAAAATCTTAAAAAAAAAAAACAGATCTCAGTATGAGGTTCTATAGCATTGGGAAGTACAATGAAAGAAAAAAAGGAACAAAGTACATTTAAAATAAAAGGCTCAATATAAGAGAGCAGAAGAGGCTGTAACAGAGGAAAGTTTGGAACTCATCTATAAGACAATCCCATACCTTCCCCGGAATCCCAAGGAAGAAAGAACCTTTCAGGCAGTGTGCTGTTACCCCTTCAGAAGCTGGCCTAAAGGTGAAATCCCAGTTTCCCCTAGGAGGTGGTGAGATGGTAAGAATACAAAGAAGAACTCCACTAGAGAACCCATACACAACCAAACTAGTGTTCGCCTTCTGAGTCACCTTGCAAAACTCCTTCAAGGTAGATGAGCCACGAGAAACTAAAGGAGATATCAGATCTCTTTTAAAATTCTCGTCTAAGGAGAGGACCCATCTGTCTCTGAAAGGCTTTGTAAATTCCAGAACTGGAAGAAACTTGTGTTCTGTGTCTGAGAAATACACACAACTTAGATGACCCGGTTCACTAACAAACAATAAAAGCAAAATAGAAAACAAGTAAGCTGTCCTAAAAAAGAAGCCTTGTCACTGATATCTAGAATAAGGTATCTGCTGTCACAAGTAAGCAGAGCAAGACTCTCCATTTCCTAATTGTAAGCCAGAGTTTATGCAAAAGAAGAGACTTCAATAGGAGTATCCAGTAGGAACTTTTTACAAATCATTAACTGCTGTATGTTAAAAGAAACTTATCGAAACGTTCATCAATTGTCTACCTACTCCAAACAAAAGAACTCGGGGAAAAGGCAGAAGTTTACAACTACTTTTCACTGTATTGGACATGTTAATTACTAAGGAATAGAGTGCTTCAAATATAATAAAGTATCAAAAAAGATTAAACACTGAATTATTCTCTATGTAAACATCAAAAATACATTACTGTTAATCCATACATAAATAAAAGTTTTCTTTTAAATAAATAGGGAGAAATAAGGACACCATGCTACCAAAGATCACCAAAGGAGGGGAAATAACACCAACATAAGGTCTAATACCCAGAAACATTTTCAAGTGATAGAATTATTAGAATGGTCTAAATTACAAGCATGCTACAATTCTGACTAAACTAAGAACAGAAACCCAAGAGGCCATGAATAAGCTAAAAAATAACTAAGAGAATGGAAGTCATGGGGAGGGATTTTTAATTTTTTACAGGATCCTCCACTGAATAACATGGAACTAGAAGCATGACCTATAAATTAGAAAGGAGAACAAGAAACTTGTCAGCACTTGAAACTGGCAAAGCTGACCTAAGCTAAGGAAACAAGGATGATAAATATCTCAGGAGATAAATAACACTAGTTTTCAAAATCTGTTCTAAAAAACAAAAGGGAAAACTAATTTGCCAAAGGGAAAAACATGTGGCTGTAAGTTAAAGAGAAATTTTAAAACAAATATACACAAAATACCTTGGGAAAATTTCTGCTTTGGAAGTATTTTCACAGATAAGCTCATTAATGTTCACTGCATTAGCTTTTAAGAAGTTAAATCTAAAGTTTTTTTAGTTGAGAGAAATTTTATAAATATTTGCAATAATCACTTGCATTAAGCAATTCTGCAGAGCTTGCAAGATTAAACTTAAATGAGAGTAGGCTCAATTAAATTTTAAAATCTTTCAGACAAAATTACAAGGCTTACATAGCAAAAGTAATCTAAAAACAGGATATCCTGAGCAACAAATTGAGCTACTCTATTTGTGTGGAGTTTTTTCTATATAGTAAATAGCATGTAAGTTCATACTCTTATTATTAACTTAAAATTAATCACTGGACATTCTTTAAGTCTCATCCAAACTTACTGGATCTATGGGAGAACAACCAAAGCTGGAAAATAAAAAAAGAAGGAGATCCAATTCAAGTCCTTAAGCTGTTCTGTTCCTCCTCCTCCAAGAAATATTCTTTAAGTTGGTTGTCTTACTGGATTTCAATTCTCAAACATGTAAGTCCATACCAAAATCTTAACTTACAACATAATTAAATGCTATGCGTGCCAAAGTACTCCGTTCAAGCGGTTGGGTAAATCTGAACATAACCGTAACGACATTTCACAACGCGTTCATCCATGCTGTGCCACAGGGAACGAGCAACAAATTCACAGAAAGACTTCGAGCAATACCTGAGCAGATAAACAGCCCTTTCAATATCACTGAGGTCTTCATCAACTGTCAATCTTTCTATTTCTTCTGGTGTCTGTCAAGTGTAAAATACAAATTATGCACACAAACGTGGATTAGTCTTGCCCCCCAGTGACCCTCCGGGAACCCCATATAAGTAGAGACTAATGAAAAAGTTTCGCAATTAAGCAGTTACCATTGAAAACTAATCAAGAGTCTGAGGACTCCAGGTGCCGACCTCAACCACAGAGGTCTCCGTCTCGAATTGTTGGGTTGGGGTGGTGGAGTTTTTTGTTTTTTTTTTTCTTTTTTAAACTATTCTAGCTTGAAAATTACAGTGTGGCTTCATAACATTGCCGAACTCGATTTTATATGCATATATAAAATACATACGTACTTTTAAATCTCTAATACCCCAAAGCTGTTTCTCCAGCATTTTCCACCCCAGGAAATGCTACAAGGGGGATGGAGGCAAACTGCAGCCGAGAGAGAATGAAAAAGACGAAATGTGGAGTGGGGGAAGGGAAGGGAATAAACTCTAGGGCTGGAAGGAAATCAAAGATTCGCGATATTGCGGCAGGTGGGAGTGAGAAGAGCTCAACGGAGCTTTTGAGAGGACGGCTGGGGGAGGGGGTGGTCCGTAAAGTAGGTTTACTGGCAGTGAGGGTTGGAGGCTGGGACGAAGATGACTCTGCGGGGTGGGGGAGCGAACTGAAGGTTGACTCCCTCAAGGCGGGGAGTGGGGATCAGGGTCCCAGCTGGAGTCTTGGAGGGGCTGGGAAGAAAGGACGTGTGGTGACTCAGGATGGGGGCGAAGGGTCGAGAGGGCTTTGAAGATCCGTAGCGGGACGACGGTAGCCTGGGCGCTGGGTGGGAGGTGAAGGGAGGCCTGGCCGACTAGGGGGCAGAGGCACCCGAGCTTGCTCGGATAGAGGACGGGGAAAGTGGGATCCGGCGTTCCTCCGGGAGGAGGGGCGGATCTGTGTTGACTGAGGAGTGGGACGGGGTCCGGTGGGGGGGGGGGGGGGGGGCTCAGGGGGGGAAAAGGCGGCGGGGGCCTCGAGGGGCAGCTCCCGCAGATCGGAAGGAAGAGGGGCCACAGCCGTCCCGGAGGGGCGGCTTGGGGGACGACGCTGGACCATCCGTTCCTGGGGGCGGGTTGGGGAAGGCGCACGGGCCGGGCTGGGCCGGGGGGCTGGGGGAGCCCAGGGCGTCCGAGGGGTCAGTCCCTCGGGGAGGGGGGTCCGAGCTGGGAGAACCGAAGCTGTGTCGAAGCAGGGGCGCCGACAGGGGCCGGTTTAGGGTGACACGGCCACCGGACGAGGACTGAGGGTCCAGCCCGACTCCGAGAGGGTCCCGGGCCGCCTCGGGAAGAAGGGGACGGGACGGGGTCGGGGCCCGGGCCAGTCGCCAGGCTCCCTGCGGGCAGTTCCTCCTCCCCGGGGCGCACCTTGAGGCTCCGGCGGACCGGCCTCTCGATGATGGTGAGCTCCTGCAGGTCCTCCATGTAGCCGAACAGGCTGTTCTGACTGAAATCCATCGCGGCAGCGGCGGGCGGCGGCGGATGCATGGACCGCCGGGCCCCCTCGCCGCCCGGGCCGGAGCGGCCCCGGGATGCCGGACGCTCGCAGCCCCGCGGCCGCCCACCGGCAGGACTTTCTCCCGCTCTCGGCCGCGGGAGCCGGGCGGGAGGGTAGCTGGCGGCGGGAGAAGGAGCGCGGCCGCCGGGGGGCGGGGCGGGCAAGGCGAGGGGGCGGGGCGAGGCGCGCGGGCGGCCTGCGGGGGCGGGGCCAGAGGCGGGGGAGGTGCCACAAGCCCGCCTCAGCCCCGCCCCCCAGGCGCGGCGCGCACGCGAGCCGGACGCAACTGCCGCGCTGCACCGTGGCTGCCCCCTCCGCCCCTCGGCGCCCTCCTCTCCCCTTGCCCCGCCCCCGGCCGAGCGCGCCCCGCCCTGTGGCGCGTGCGCAGAACCTTCCTCCTCCTGCAGCCTGCGGAGGCGGGCTGGGGGCGGTGGCCGGAGGCGGAGAGGCTGAACCAATGGCAGGGTTAGCGAAGGACAGGGAGGTGGGCTGCTGTCGTATTTAACCTGCAGGAATAACCTTTCGATAATTCGTGTGATTGCCCACCACAGCAGGCAAGCTGTGTACGTGGAGACTACCCTAGCTCAGCTCTAGCCCTGGGGGAGGGATGCGTACCCCAAAATCAGCAATTACAGCGTGGTGTGTGCGCAGGTGATGCGGGAAAGGGTGTATTGGAATACAGTCCTGAAGGGGCTAGCATTTGGGTGGGGCTGCGGCCAGAAAAGGACTCCCGGAGGGGAAACACTTAAACCGAATCTTAAACAATCAGACTTTCCTAGAGAAGTAAGAGTAAGCCCATTTCGAATTGAAATCTGGGCTTGTTTTGACTGTGGGACGTACGGCTAGGAGTACAGGGAAGCCAGGGCTTGGCGAGGTGAGTGGAAGGGAGAGGCAGGTCCTTTTTAGAGAAAGGCCCTGCTCTGGGCAGCGACACTGAGTCGCTTGCATTTGATTCTGTTAAGAATAGGAAGCGATGGGAAGGGCATTGGGGCGATTTTTTTGGACCTCAGGGACAAAAGTTATGTTGAGTAGACTCTTCAGCTCCTAGGAGAGCTCTTTTTAAATTTTATTTTGTTATTTTCCACTCGTTCCCTCTCCACCGTCCCATTTCTCTACCCGCCATGCGCACCCTCTCTTGTATGTTAAGATATGTCCCAGGACATGTGTATATCCTCCAAAGATACTGTTAGTTTCTGTATTATTTTTATTTTTTTTTTAAAGATTTTATTTATTTATTTGAGAGAGAGAATGAGAGAGAGCACATGAGAGGGGGGGAGGGTCAGAGGGAGAAGCAGACTCCCTGCCGAGCAGGGAGCCCGATGTGGGACTCGATCCAGAGACTCCAGGATCATGACCTGAGCCGAAGGCAGTCGCCTAACCAACTGAGCCACCCAGGCGCCCTCTGTATTATTTTTAAAATACATGAAAGGTATTGTGCTAAGAGTTCGTTCTGTTTCTTGTTTTTCCCTCAACATAATGTCTTAGAGATTTATTCATGGGGCTATCTATATAATTCTAGGTGTTCATTAGACCTGACCACTAATAGCATTCAGTTTGTGCATCTAACACATTTTACTTATCAATTCCTTAAAAAATGGACAGTTAGGTTGCCAGCAGTTCCTTATAACCACAGACAATACTGGAATGATATTAGACGTGTCCCTGATGGACCATTAGAAAGAAAGGGAATTGCCGGGTCATGGAGTCTACAATGCTTGTTTTCACTCTGCCAAGTTGCCCTCTAGAGTGGCTTTGCCGGTTTGCACTCCCACCAGTGGTACATGAAGACAGAAAGATTCTTGTTTTCCCACTTCATATGCTAACATTTAGTATTATCTGATGTCCTAATTTATATCAATCTGATAGCAAAGTAGTATCACATTGTAATTTCATTGAATTTTTTTGTTGATAGGTGACGTTACCCATTTTTCCATATACTGAAGAAACTGAGATTTTTTTCTTTCTGTGAATTAACTATTTACATCCTCTGCCTATTTCTTGGCTAGATTTCCTATTATTTTTCCGAATGAATTAAAGGAGTTTCCTATATTTCTAAATATTAATCTCATGTCAGTCTTGGACAATGCAAGTATTTCTCCCAATCTTTCACATGCCCTGGTAGCTTGGCCTTTGCTATCCTCCAGTGTAGGGGAAATCCTTATTTTGATATATACAAATGCATCTAATTTTAGCCTTGTGGAGTGGGGTTTTTTGGGTCTCCTTGAAGAATCTTTTCCTACCCAAATATTCTCCTACACCTTCCCCTATTTAATAACATCATACCTTTATCTATCACAGTTAGGTCTTAATTCATCTGCAGTTCACCTGGCATATGGTATAACCAAGAATAAAGTATTACTTTCTCTGCATAGTGAGCAGATTTGCCCAGCAGTACCCACCAAACAATCCATCTTTTCTCCACTGATGTGTGATGACGTCTCTGTCCTATACCAATTCTTAACAGACACACGTCCCTGTTTCTGGGCTCTCACTACTGCTCTGTTGATCTAGATCTGTTCTGCACTGTTTTTATCACTATGTCTTTGTTATATGTCCTAATATCTGGTAGCGTGAGTCCTCCCCCACTGTGCTCTTTTTTAATTCAGTATTGCCTCTGAAGTTCAAAGCAAAAATGGTCAGTGGTTACCCCATGGCTAAAATCCAGGTATTCCAATCCCTGCTCCACATTAAGGAAAAAGGGGTGGGGGGGAGCTTGGAGAGATCAGGATGGAGAAGAGGCAGAGACGCAGGGGAGGTGGTTTTCCTTAGCAATACCTTGCAGCCTCCCTTTCCTGTCAATTTCTGAAATTGTCCTCTTTTCCCCTTGGTTTGTAACTGATACTAAATCATATTTATAAACTTTACTGTTTCAGCTAAAAAGTATTATCTCATGTTTAGATTTTGTAACACCATCATTTGAGATTTGATGATATTCTTAAATGAAAAACTGATTGAAACACAGACATAGCTTTGATGTTGGCTGCTACAGGGCAGGAGACTGATGAAGTCAGTTTGGTGACTAGAGTCTATAACTGCTGTAGTTACTGCCCTGTGGTAGAAATAGCCTGACCCTGCCTGGCTGCCAGGAAACTTTAGTCCCAGTCCCGGCTCTGCCAGTGACATGCAATGGAAGGAGTCTTGGAGCCCCGTTTTTCTTATCTGAATTGTTTTCTTATGACTTGTCTCCATGTGTCCTAGAAGCAGCCCTGTGAAGTACAGATAAGATGCACCACTATTCCAATCTCATAGATAAAGAAATTGAGGCTCAGAGAGGTTACATGACTTTAGGCATAAGCACACAGCTAAGAGAAGCTAGATTTATTCATGTCATGTATTCATTCAACAAAAGCCTGGTAGTTAAATGCATGGACTTCAGAGTCTAACTGCCTGGATTGGCTCTGGCCAAATGCCTAGAATCCTGGCTGTGCTACTTCCTACTGTGGGCAAGTTACTTAACCACTCTGTCCCCCACTTTACTCATCTCTAAGATCAGAATAACAGTAGTACTCAGCACAACGGCTTAAATGACTTAAATGAGATAATATGCACACAATGTTTAGAGGAATTCCCAGCACATACCAAGCATTATTACCATCGGTGTTCCCTGTCCCTGGGCTCAGAAAATATTTAATACGCCGTGTGCTGAAGCTGTTGATTCTTGTGGTTGAATCTGTTGAATCTGTGATTCTAGAATAATATCCTCCCAAAGAAGTCCAGGTCCTCATCGCTGGAAACTGTGACTGTGTTACCTTACTTGGCAAAAGAGGCTTTGAAGATGTGCCTCATTTGAGGATCTTGAGATGAGGAGATTATCTTATGTATCTAATACGTATTAGATTATCTGGGTAAACCCAATGTAATCATAAGGGTCCTCATGAGCAAAAGAGGGAGGCAGGAAAGTCATCATCAGACTTTGAGAAAACTTGACCAGCCATTGCGAGCTTTGAAAACAGAAGGGGCCCACAAGAAGACAGCCATTAGAAGCAGGGAAAGGAATACAAGAAATAAATAAACTCTCCTAGGGCCCTTCAATGGAAATGTAGCCCCGATGACACCTTGATTTTAGCCCACTGAAACCCAGATCTAACTTCCAGAACCATAAGATAATAAATTTGTGTGCTTTTAAGCCACTACATGGGTGGTAATTTTCTACAACAGCAAAACTAAAACTAAGCCATTATCTATATGAGGAAAATGTTTAAATTAGATTACTACCTCAGACCATACATCACATGATTATTAAATCATGTGAATTAAAAACCTAAACGTGGCTCTCTGGGCTTGAACCTATAGGTAGCAACTCGGCTAAATGCACCAAGAAGGTCAGAACTGTCAGTAAAATATACAGGACCCATGAGGGCGACGCTCTTAGGAAAATGGTGAAGAAAACAGAAATGAACTAGCACACCAAGTGCATTTCTTCCTTCTGTGGCAAAACCAAGACGGAGAAACGAGCTGTGGGGATCTGGCACTGTGGTTCCTGCATGAAAATGGCTCCTGGACCTACCTCACCTCTTCTGCCATCACAGAGACATGATCAGTTGCAAGACCAGTTGAAGCTCCACCACCAGCCTAAGTGAGTTCATTATGTCATCACAACAGCAACAGCAAAACCCAAATGTGTAAGTCAGATCTTCCAAACTTTTCCAAGAAAATACACGAGGATAGCTTTATGACATCCGAAGACGGAGAACAAGAAGCACGGGCTATAAAATACAAGATTGATAAATCTAACTAAATGAAAATTTAGAACTGGTATTCATCAGAAGAGACACCACAAAGACAGTGTGACAAGACAAACAATCGACTGGGAAAAGATATTCATAACAAATTAATCAAAGAAGGATTGCTGTCCAGAATTAAGAACTCCCAAAAAATCAGTAGGAAGACAACTAAGTAGAAAAATGGGCAAAATATACAAACCACCACCTTACAGAAGGGGAATTTCCAATAAACCTATGAAAAGAAGCTCAACCTTATTTTAATAATCAGGGAATGGTAAATGGACACACCCAGCAAGTGGTGCTGGTGCAAATTGGTGCAACCACTTTGGAAAATAATTTGGCATTAACTTGCCTAATGGAATAAATCTCTTCAAGGCATATACTCTAGCACACCTGCACAAAGAGACCCGCGTGAGAAGGTTCACAGCAGCAAAATCCTGGTAGCAACTCAAATGCCTCTCTACCAGAGAATAGATACATTAGTTGTTGCATACTCAAATCAATGGAAAACCATGACGGTGAAAATGAACCACAAGTACATAATTCAATAAAGATAAATCTCATGAACATATTGAGCAATAAATGCGAATCGCCCAAGATTATCTGCAGTATGAAACGCTTACATAATGTTCAAAAACAATAATATGTATATAATATCCCTATGTGGTTAAAATGGCCAAGAGAAGAAAAGGAGACGATAAACACTAAAACGTAATATATTGTTGGGATGCCTGGGTGGCTCAGTCAGTTAAGCCTCCCGCTCTTGATTTCAGCTCAGGTCATGATCTCAGGGTCATGAGATTGAGCCCCGCGTTAGGCTCTCTGCTCAGCAGCAAGTCTGCTTCTCCCTCTCCCTCTCCCTCTGTGATCTCCCTCTCTCTCTCAAATAAATAAGTAAAATCTCTAAAAACAAAACAAAACATATTGTTAATCTCTAGGACCAAGATGTGACCGGGGAGGGGCACACAGAAGTCATAGGGGATGTGTTCTTTTTTGAACTAGATAGTAATACATATTTGTTTTATTGTTATGCTTCAAATATACATATGCATTCCGTATGTTTTATGCATGAAATATTTTAGAAGTTTTTACATCAGGGAGATTATGTGGTTTCTAGTTCTGAATTTAGTACTGCTATCCATCCATTCATTCAAAACATATTTCAAGAATTCTGGCTATATGATAAGCATTGTTCTAGGCTAGGTCTACAGATATGAAGCAAGCCAGGTACAGGCCCTCCCACCACAGAGCTCACATCCTAAGGAGAACAATGGAAATTGATCCAATAATCATCTACTGTGATTAAATATCTGACTACAAGCTGGGATAACTGCTATGGAAAAAAATACAGGAGCTGGGATACTGATGGAGAAGGACCACCTTGGAGTGATGTGAACAGGTTCACATCTTCAGGGGCTGCTCCACCCTTGATGTACTGGAGTATGGGTGGAGGTCAGGGAGGCTGAGGCAGTAAGGATGATTTCCACATGTTTGGCTTGTGCAGCTGGATGGATGGAGACATCACCCACCCAGTGCTCGCCCTGTGCCTTCTTCAGTGTCTGGGTAGAAAGCAGCTTCCGACGACCACCGCAGAGCAGAGCTCCACCGGCAGCACCAAGCAGACTGGCCAACGTCTGCCCCCCAAGTCGGCAGCGGCTCCCTATAACTCCCTCCTCTTCAGCTTGGTTCTGGGTGAGCTACGTGAGGTTCCTAGTGGGCCACATCTGCCGCAATCTCCCCAGTACCTGACGTGATGGCTAGCACCCACTAAGGGCTCTGTTAATGTTGGTCAAGAGACAGAAAGAGGCGGGAGGCAGGGAGGCTGGAACAGGGGCACTAAACTGGCATGGGAGGAGGTCAACCACTGTGGTCCAAGCCACCCTTATTTCTCACCTGGATAACAGAGCCTCGGCTTCTGCCCTTCTACTTTTAAAAGCCTTACCAACACAGCCAGAGTGATCGTATTAACACGAAAGTCAGACTCAGTCACCTCATGCTCTAAAACAGGGCTTTTCAACCTAGTTACTCCATGGGCCCTGGAAATTCTCTGTGGGGGAAGGGGAGAGAAATGCTGTCCTGTGCCTGGTAGGCTATTTAGCAACACCCCTGGCCTCTCCTCACTAGATGCCCGTATCCTATCCTGACCTCTCCTCACCTACCCCCATCCAGTTGAAAATGGAAATGTCTTCAGACGTTGCCAAATGTCCACTGGGAGCAAAATGCCCTCCCCCCCCACCATTGAGACCACTGCTCTAAACTCTGTGGTAACTCCCCACCTGGCACAGAGGATGTCCTCCCACACACCTCACCTCTCCCACTTCATGCTCCCGTTTCCTCCCCCCGCCCACTCTGCTCTCTCCAGGCCCGCTGGCCTCCCTACTATTCCTCAAACACTCGAGGTCTGATCCCAGTCAGAGCCAAGGAACCTGCCCTTCCCTCTGCCTGGAATGTTCTTCCATTGGATTGTCAGCGAACTCCCTCTATCACATCCTTCAGGATATTACTCAAACATCACCTCCTCGATGAGGCCAGCTCGGGATGCCTTTTATGAAATTAAAATCCCACGGTGTTAATCCGCTAGGGCGGCCATCACAAAATACCACAGATTCAGTGACTTAGACAACAGAAATGTACTCTCTCACAGTTCTGGAGGCTGGAATTCCAAGATCAAGGTGTAGGCAGGGTTGGTTTCTCCTGAGGCTTGTACATGGCGGCCCTCCTGCTCTGTCCTCACATGGTCTTTCCCCTATGCGCCTATCCCTGGGGTCTCTGTCTGTCTGAATTTCCTCTTTTTATATGGACACCAGTCATCTTGGATTAGAGCCCTGTTCTGATGGCCTCATTTTAACTTCAGCACCTCTAATGGTCCTATCTCCAAATACAGTCACATTGTGAGGTCCTGGGGGTCAGGGCTTCAACTTATGAATTTGGTGGGGGGGGGGACACCATTCATCCTATAACACCCACCAGCCCCACCACTGGCATTGATTAGTCTAACATTCTGAATACTTTACCTATTCATCTCATTTATAGTCTTCTTCTTCTCCAATCCTCCATTCAAATGTTGTGTTCCATAAAAGCAGAGATTTTGTCTATTTTATCCACCCCCACATTCCCAGTGCCTAGAATAATGCCTGGTACATAGTAGGTGCTTGTTAATTATTTGCTAAAGTAATGAGTAGGCATAAAGGAATGAATAATGACATCATGAATCTCCACTAACTGGCTGTACCCTTGATGGAATCATTTAACTTCTCTGGGCCTTAGCTCCTTCTGACAAATGAGGGAATTAGGCTAGCTGACCTAGAACGAGAATGTTGCTCTATGTGAATCTTAGTGCCAACTTAGTCCAGATTCCCTAGAAAAGTCTGAGGAAACGCTTAAGCGCTAACACTTCCTTAAGAGGTACAATCCCAGGGCAGCCAGGGTGAGAGACAGTGAGGTGAGGTGGGGCAGGATGGGAAGCAAATACACGAACAGCACCGTGCTACCAGGCAGACCCCCCCCAGTTCAGGGAGAGGCCCAGCCAGGTCCCATACAGGGCATCTCCAGACAGGCTATGAAGAAGCCCAGGCTTGGGAACCGTCCATAGGAAGGAGGCAGTAAATCTTCCTCCTGCCTTTTGCTTCCCACAGGTCAAAGTTGGCTCATTGAGGAGTTAACTCTCTTGCACTTTAATTGTTTCAGCGGGCTCTTTCGAGCAGCCTCTGGGATTGCCAGAGCCCAAGCTCTCAGGAAGAAGGCTTTGGCCCAGCCAGGAAATGGGGCAGGTGTCTGAAGGGGTTGGCCTCAGGCTGCAGGGAAACGAGAAAGGAGAGTAATCAGGATAGGAATCCTTGGTCCCTAGGGCTCAGTAAATGGCTCAGGACCTAGGAGACAGGGGGGACAGGGGGGCCAAGGGAAGGAATAAGTGAGGAGGGAGAGAGCTGGTCCCTGTAAAGTCCTGATGGGGACCCCAGGACCCCAGCAGCCCGGCCTCATGGAACTGTTCTGATGGGGTTTTGGAGGGCACGCAAACGCATCGCTTGCAGGGCAGACTCCAGGTGTCTGTGGTGACAGAGGGTCTCTGATGTCCTAGGCAGGGAGCCACTTCCTTAGCAACAGGATCTTGCCCCCAGCCTCCCCCCTCCCCCCAACCCTCCCCCCCTAGCCACCGCAGGGCCCTCTCCTGATCATCACTTCGCAAACCGTTCCCAAACTCCAGCTGCCCCCTCAGCTGTCTCTGGAGGGAGAGGGGGTGTTTGTTCACTGCCACCGCTCCCTTTCTCCTTGGAGGGGGTGTTTTTCCTCCTGTGTGGGCCGTGTGTGTTGGGCTGTGTCCCAACTCGAGGGCAGATTCCTCCCTCCAGAGGTGATGATACACGCTGAGAGCAGATTGCACATTTGTCTCCTGGGAGGCAGTGGGCGAGGGAAGCAGAGAGCTCAGCGTGTGAGCGTGGGGAGGGGTGTCTGCAGAACTGCGAAGGGGTGAGGGGCCCAGAGAGCAGGGAGCCGCTGCTGCTGGCTGTCTACAGAGGCAGCGGGAGGCTGATTATAGGGCTGGGTCCCGTGGCCCTGGATGTGGGTGCAAGAAGCTGTGTACGCACTTGACTGTCAAGATGGGAGTGATGGTTACCCTGGTGATCGGGCGAGGAAGTGGGTTGGCCTTGCAGGCAGAAACGCTGGAAAGAAAATATAATAAGCACCAGTTAGGGCTTCTCTCTTTCTCTCCTCTTTTTCATGATTGGAGCACCAGTTAGATGGAGACTTGTCATCATAAGTGAAGGGCAACTTTCAGTGGTTGGGCCGACTGTCCCGTCTTCTGGTTCCCAGATCCTGGTCCTAACTAGCCCTGGGATGGAGGGCAAGTCACTTCCTCCCTAAGCCTCTCTCAGACGAGGCAACCTCCAAGACCTCTTGGTGCTCTGATTCCCGGACCACACCCCCAGACATTTTGATTCAGCAAGTCTGGGGCCATGCCTAGGAATCTGGATTGTGGCCACACCCCCAGGTACACTGCACCTGCTGTTCAGAACCACTTCTACTTGGCGTTTCTCAACGTGGGCATTTCTCCCCCAGGCGTGGGAATTTCTCCCCCAGGCGTGGGAATCGGACAGACCCAGATTCTCACCTTAGCTCGGCCCCTCTGAACCTGTTTCCTTGCCTCTTTGATGGGGGAGGACACGGTGGTATCGTGAGAATCGGCTGAGAAGCGGCAATCACGTATGGC
Organism: Phoca vitulina; assembly: GCF_004348235.1. NCBI lineage: Eukaryota > Metazoa > Chordata > Mammalia > Carnivora > Phocidae > Phoca > Phoca vitulina. Next base: position 61,716,826 of record NW_022589710.1, on the reverse strand, counting down.
ACAGTGCCTGGCGCACAATGAGGGGCCAATGAGTGGTCGGCTTTTTAGCTTCTCATTCTATCCGAATCTGTAGTGTCTCTACTACCCTCTCCCCTGCCCGGCAGCCCCCTTCCATCGGCTTGTTCTCCTCCAGCCAAATCCCACATCCAGGAAACCAATCCAACAGTAAGCAAGGACTCGTCAGGCGAGGACCCAGGCAGAGGACGAGGAGGAGACAGTAAGCTCCCAGCTGGGGTGCTCACACCTAGTTCCAGCTCATCTGTTGCCATGACGACCCATAGCTTACCAACCTCTGTGGGGTGCCATGGTTTCCTCCGGCATCTGGGGGGCTCTGGCTGAGAATGGTCATTTCACCAAGGCACCAGGAGATGGGAGGTCCCCACGCCCACCCCCATCCAGACCACCACATTGTCATTTCAGGATAAACTGAAGGCTTCTCCCAGGATGAGGACTTAGCCGAATTTCACTCCAAAGCCCACATTCACAAAGCCAATTCACAAAATGCCTGGCATACAGTAGGCGCTCGACAAATAGTGGTTGAATGAATAAATAAATGTGATATAAATCTGATTCTCTTAAATCTCTTCATCAACAATGAGTTTCTTTTAAGAGAGAGGCAAAATAAAATGAGGACTCCAGGCATCTGCCTTTTGGGGTCTTGTCTTCCCACCTCTTCCCTTTGGGAAAACTGCTTCCCGCCTCTCTCCATGGCATCAATACGTGAATATGCAGCAAAGCCCAGGGCATGCAGGTACAACTCACCAGCCCCTCAAAGTTTGGAAGTAGCATTGCCTCAACAAATTTGTTCGCAGCGGTGTGAGAATCAGCTGGGATGAGCTGTGATTATTAATAGATCAAATTCTATACACCGCGAAAATTCATCTTTCCGTTGCAGGGACTTTCTTCCCCCCAACCATGAATTTTTCATGTTCCATCAGTTTCTGTCCTTCTCTCTCTTGAGGCCCTCTTCTCTCTAGCAAAGGACAGAATTGATTGAACAAATCTGCTCAGTATTGCAGCTGATTAACAAAACTCATATAAGAAAAAGAGATTAAAACTCTTGGCTCAGAAGTTCTTTTTAAAAATCATCCAAGAGACCAATATTTCTATTCCGTCTGCCATGAAGCGACAATTGTGAGATAATAGAGAATATATGCCTTGGTCTCTCTGCCCCTGGCTCCTGGCACAGAGCTCCTAAAAGCCTTGTAAATTCCTAACTGATAAGAGCACGAGGAGCCTCTTTTGTTCTATGGAGGCAGCTCTGGGTGGGCCCCTGCAAAGCTCCTAGAGGGGAGCTGGTCCCCAGAAAGACCAAGCCATGGTTAGAAGCTTGGGATTTTCAGCCCCACCCCTCATCCTTCAGAGAGGGAAGAGGGATAGAGAGGAGTTTATAATTGATCGTGCCTAAGTAAGAAAACGTCCCTAAGATCCCAACAGCAGGGGCTTCGGAGATCGTCCAGCTTGGTGCACAGGTGGAGGTGTGGGAAAAACACAGGCAGACAGAGCGTGGAAGATCTACGTCCCTGTCCATATACCTGGCTCTCCTCATCTCTTCCACCTGCCTGTTCGTCTGTATCCTTTATCCCATGCTTTTACGAGAAACCCGTAAACAGAAATAAACTATTTTTCCTGAGCTCTGTGAATCTCTCTAGCAAATTAATTGAACCCAAAGAGGGGCTTGTGGGAACCTCTGATTTGTAGCTGATCCATCAGAATCACAGTGACCCGTCCTGGACTGAATTTACCATCTGAAGTGAGGGGGCAATCTCGTGGGCCTGAGCCCCTAACCAGCAGGATCTGTTGCTGCCTCCAGGTAGATAGAATTTAACTCACAATTCACTTAAATTAGGGGCCCCTGGGTGGCTCAGTCGTTGAGCATCTGTCTTTGACTCAGGTCATGATCCCAGGGTCCTGGGATGGAGCCCCGTGTCAGGCTCCCTGCTCCGCGGGAAGCCTGCTTCTCCCTCTCCCACTCCCCCTGCTTGTGTTCCCTCTCTCGCTGTCTCTCTCTCTCTCTCTGTCTGTCAAATAAATAAATAAATAATTTAAAAAAAAAAAGAATTGAGTTAAATTATAGGACATCCAGCTGGTGTCATGGGGAATTGCTTGGTGGAATGTGTAAGGGGAAACCCCTCACCCCCCATCGTTGTAACTGGGTCCTAGAATAATTTTGGTAATTGAGGCTTGGTTAATGAAGCCTGTGCTTAGGATGATATTCATTCATTCATTCATTCATTCATTCACCAAATATTTATTGAGTACTTACTATGGGCCAGGCAGGGCCAGCTTCATGGGCCTGTAGCCTGGACAGTCTCACCGGGAGGGCCCGGCACTCAGAAGGGCCCCCCACTCGAGGTTGGACACTCTCTTGTCACCTTCGTGAAGTCCTTAACAACTTTATCTTTGAACTGGTGTTTTGTAAGCCAAGTCCAATGGGAAACCAGACCTCAAGCACAAGCAGAGCAGTTGAGCGCAATACGGGTGTGAAGGCAGGCTTCCCTCTTTCATCAGTGTCTGAGGCTGGGGTTCTGCGTTTGTCGGCCAGCACAATATTTTGTTTTGTTGTGTAATATGGATGTCAAAGCTCTGATGGGAAGCAGGACCAGCCAGTTGCGTCCAGCCTCACCACTCCCTGTTGGCGTATACCTGGCCGCCTTACATCTTTGTGACTGGGCTACTTTTACCTTGGATTTATTCATCAATCCTTTCAATGACAGAGTTGAAAACTGGTTTTGGTTCCTGTCCCGCATGCTCAGCTCTGTTGCATAAAGGAAGTGACTCCTTTATTCAAGCCCAATATGGAAAACTTGTTTGATCTAACAAGAACATGGATAAAGCATCACTATACTTGTCTAGCACCATGTTTGGAGCTAAGAGAAAAAAAGGGGTTACAAAACAATGAAACCTCTGCCTGTATGAGCTTATGGTCTAAGAGGAGAAAGAGGGGTGGCCTGGGTGTCTCAGTTGGTTAAGCATCTGCCTTCAGCTCAGGTCATGATCCCAGGGTCCTGGGATGGAGGCCCACGCCCCCTCCCCTGCTCTCTGCTCAGCAGGGAGTCTGCTTCTCCCTCTACCCTTCCCTCCACCCCCACTTGTGCTCTCTCTTTTGCTCACTCTCTCTCACAAATAAATAAGTAAATAAATAAATAAAATCTTTAAGAGGAGAAAGAAGATATGTAAACTGTTAACAAGTACAGGTTCATATAATGACCCTGACAGTGCTTTAAAACAAAAACTGATTGAAGTTACTCAAGAGCTATTTCTAAGGCAAAGGTGGGGAGTGGGTGGTATGACTTAGATCCATGGGCAAATCAAATCTTTACACTACTCACTCCTTCCCCTTAAAAAGACAGGGAGGAGAGGGAGTAAGACCCAAGGGAGGGGCTTGCTGTTCAAGGAGATTGCATCAGCGAATCTTTAGCCATCTAATGTATTCCTTGAATTATTTTTTTTGGGGGGGGGGCAGGAACAGGAGTGAAAGTCTCCCAGGCTGAGAGAAAGGGAGGGTGGGAATAGCCAAAACACGAGGCATGGTAGTAGCGAGACTTTTAAAGACAGTGATGTCCAATATTCAATGTTGAGTTGTTGGCATTGCTGAGTTGTAAAGGCCCCTCCTCTGCCAATAAATCTTAAATAAAATCTGCCCCAGTGACAAAGGCACTGTGTTGCACTAATGGGGCTTCTTCCCCATGAAGGACATTCATTTTAGCATCTAGTGTGTCTGGCACTTGGCAAAAAATTGAGTATTTATTACAAGAGAGAGCAAATAGACCCGTTTAATGAATGGACACAAACGAGAGAGTGAATAATGGTCCACTACCACGCCAGATCTCACATCCGGGTGCAAGCTGGAGACACAGAGTGCACAAGGAGGTGCTTCCAGAGGGTATGGGTTGGATGGGGAGGTGAAGCTGAGCTTTGGTTCGTTTCTACTTGGAGACCCAGCTATAAATACATGCTGTGGCCCAAAAGACTCAAAGCACCTCGAAAGTAAGCCTAGGTGAGAATGGCTCACATTCAGGATGAAATGGATTCGGCTGATAGCAAATGCTTCTACACAATTTCTCAGCAAGACCGTGCAAGGATCTCTAACGCTGTGCACTGTGATTGCATTTGTCTTGGCAAACAGAGCGAGGCCGACCGTTGCCACCTGTTTGCAACAATACTCACTAATGCTCATTCCTGACTCATGCTGGCTCACTGTTTCATAAGAGGGGGCAGCTCCGTTTCTCTCCCTGTGTCACCACAATAATTATCGAGAACAATAATTTGAACAATGAGAACTTATAATTCCCCCGTAACATGCAAAAGTACCATTGTTTACAGCAAAATAATCTCCCTAGTGTTGGGTAATGGAAACCATTATGTGCTGCTTCAGGGCGCAGGGCAAGTGTGAACCTTGGCTGTGAATGGAATTGGAATCCCTCACTCATTCGTTCATTTTGCATTCATTCATTCAGCAACACCAATAGATTTCCAGTGACGTGGCCAGCGGTGTACCCCGTGGCATCTGGAGTCTGGAGTCTGGCTTTATTCCCTCCCACATTTTGACCCAGAGGTAGGGTCTGCCAGAACAATGACCATCTGATGCTGGGCTCTAGGGGAGTGACACCATGCAGCACAGACCCCCAAGAACATTCTGGCCACTGTGTTTGAGGAGTCACACTATATATAGGGGTTCAAGTTTCAAGCCAGAAACCTCCTACATACCCCACTGTCATGGCACGTGGGCTGATCTGGGTCTGAGTCCCAGTCCTGGCCAAGGAACCTGGGACTGCTCCTCTCCGAGCCTCTAGTGCAGGAGGTAAAATGGAAATAAAGCATGTCCTCGAAGATCGTTCAAGCAACAGAAAATAGGAGGGATTGATGGATTTAGAAACTAAGGCAGGTCTTCAGAATAGTTATTCTATGCTACTCCAAGCAAATTCTTAAAACTCAAAGCATAGCACGCATTAAATGGTAAACAGAAACAGATAAGATTAGCTTCTCTTAAAATTAGCTCCAGACCCATGAAACAATTTCAGAAATACTACCACCCTTCAAACTCTTTGTTAGGTGACTACATTGCAACGGAATCGAGAGAAGAAATCAACACACGCACAAAACGTCCATCTACACTCAGCGGTGACTACACAACTACTGATACCCAGGAGCCCAGACACAAACAAGACCTACTTAACAGTTTCCAGTTTGTTGCTAAGAAACCATGACTGCCTGGTATGGGTGTATGACCACTCTGTGTCTTGTGTCAACTCATTATGGCCCACGTGATTGGAGAGAACTTCGCATGGGAGAATGGAACATGGCAATGCATTTTCACCACCTACACAGTGAGTCTACTATTGTCCCAAGGCCTGAGAAATCTTTTCCAGAACTAGTGAAAGAACAGAGAGGTCAAGGAAGAATTGAGATCATGTGGAGGAAGGACGAAAGATTCTTCACATGACAATCCACAAAGGTCTACCAACTGGGTGGCAGCAGGTCATCTCTCTCTCCCTTTCCAATACCGTGCTGTCGTGTTGGTTAAACATGGACACCTATGGCTGGACACCATTATGTCAGTAGAGCAGAAGAGTGAGGGGCAACATTCCCATGACTGTGGTCATGTCACCCTAAGCCACTCCCCTCTCCTGCTCATAGGAGAATGAAGCCTGATGGTTACGTGGCTGTGTTTCTCCTCCCCAGCAGTGAGAGGGTCAAAGGTGATTGGTGTTTCCTCCTAGTGGCTCTGCGCCACAGTCCAGCCCGCCCCAGGTGGCCGGGCACCCATTAGCCTGTCGGTGGCTGCAGTTTCCCAGAATTCCACAATCATCCCGAGCCCCAAAATACACGAGATGGTTTCTTTCTGAGCTTCTAGAGGATATTTCCTAAATCACTTCTCTTAGGAAAGCAAATGGTCTTAAGATAACTCAACATCATTCACTCACTGCCTCCATTGGATTTAAATTCCCTTACCCCATTTCACTGGTCCATCAATTTTGTAAAACGTTGACTCAAGCAATGGCGCACAGCACTGGCGAGAGCACAGAAGACAGGGAATTTAGCAAAGGACAGTCCAGTATGGGGAACAACGTGATCAGTATGACACACGGGGTTGTGGGGCCCCCAGATAAGGCACCTATTTCTGAAAGGGACAGCTATGTGTGTGGCAGAGAAGGGGTCCTTGAAGAGATGGCAACTAAGGACTCAAACTGTAGTGTCTCCACTCGAGAGCAGACCTGGCCTCACTGACCTTTGCATCCAGCCCCTACCTAGCACAGAGCCTCACTCTGGGTGGACATGGCATTGTCATGGCCTTGGACTATCACCCACTCAGGCATCTCAGAGGACCCCTCACCATCTCAGCCACTGCCTCCACCCCTCTCTAGCCTGCTCATTTCCAGAGCCCCGGGGGAGGTTCATTTATGCTTGTTTAACTTTGATTTGACAATCTTATAAAAACCAAATGAAGCAGCTTCCAGGCTCTCACCAGGTCTTGGAAGAGGAGCTCTTCCACTGTGGGTCTAAGCAGAGCCTGGCACCCAGGGCCCATTGTAGGCATCAATGCCCTGAGGCTTCTCAGTCCAAACCCTCCTTTTCAGCCCCTGCTGGGGGTTCAGGCCAAGCAGGGGGCAGAGGGCAGGGTGCTGGCTACAGGTGTCCACCATGTCCATTGTCAAAGCGACAGGGCTCTTCTCACAGCTGTGTGGGAATGCACACGCTTGTAGGTTTTATGGTGGGGGGGGGGGAGGAGTTTTCCAGAAAAGCAATACAAGTGTCGGTTAAAACTCATTAAGTCAGAAAAAGGGAAAAACACCTACTTTATGTGTTAGCTACATTTTGAATGACAGCCCTTTATAAGATATACCTGGGGCTAGAGGCAAAACACACGATGACTGGGTTTGATATTAATACCTAATTTATAGAGCTGTAGTGCCTGCACTCCTCAGAGTCCCATCTGGGGGGGTCAACTATGTACCTCGGATTTCAATCTTTCTTAATCTCTGCTTCCATCCCTTTGCTTTTCTGTTAAGAACTTAAGCTGATGCCTAAGTCCCACGAGGCCAGTCCACTGTCTTGGCCCCCCTATTTTTTATTGCAAGTCCCTCCCAATGGAGCCTCCTGCTCTCACCAGGATTGTTGTCTCTGCTTGTGCTAGACATGGTGCTCATCCCCACGTCCATGCACTTGGTTATGCTGTTCCCCCACCATGAATGCTTTTCCCTTTGCTCCACTCATAGCAACTCACCTTGCCCTTCAGAGTTCAATTTACACCTGCTTTCCTCCTGCAGCCATCTCCGATGACCTTAATGCTCCTCCCCTCCTCAGTCTGGGTCCCCCCCATTATGTATGCACATGGTCTGTTCCAGTCTCCTACTCCGTGTGCTTTGTGTCTCTGTTATGGATGTGGAAGACAACCTAGTATAACAAGAAGCTTATTGGGTTTGAAATTGAGCCTCGGCTCTGCCACTATCAGCTGTGTGACCTTGGGCAAGTTACTTCACCTCTCTGGACCTCAGTTTCCTCGTCTATAAAAAAGGGACAATGACGTCTACTTTGCAGGATTGTGGCGATTACTGGAGATAATGGGCATTGACGGACCTGGCAAACAGGGAGCTTCAGAATGGTGGCCACCATTGGCGTTAATGACCTCCGAGGCCTCCCTCTTCTGGCCTTTCTCAAAGGACGTGATTGAAGAGAGCTGGCTGGGGCGCCTGGTTGGCTCCGTCAGGGTTGAGTGTCCGACTCTCGGTTTTGGCTCAGGTCATGATCTCGGGGTCGTGAGATTGAGTTCCTTGTCGGGCTCTGCACTGAGCGTGGAGTCTGCTTAAGACTCTCCCTCTCCCTCTGCCCCTCCCCTCTGCTCACTCGCTCTCTCTCTCTAAAATAAATAAATAAATCCTCTAAGAGAGAGAGAGCTGGCTGGCTGCAGCAGGGGCAGGAAGGCGGGCTTCTTCCTCATCCCAGTCCTGTCTGAGCATGCAAACCCCTCCCTCCCCCCCTGCCCTCCCTCCTGCGCACACAGGAAATGCCTCTCACCATTGTTGGCTCCTCTGATAAATTGTGCACTTTGATCCAGGAGTGTTATTTGCCCACCCCCCCACCCTGGCCGCCTTGTGTCTCCATCTGGGCGTCTCACATAAATGTGTCCTCTTCAAGCAAATCTACACTGCAGGGACTGGCTCGGGTCCACTTCCTCTCCCTTGTCTCTTTAATTAAAAGTGGCTTGGAATCCCTCCTCATCCTCACCTCGCTTTTACTGGCCTTGTGCTCATGGCCCTGCAAGGATTAAATCAGTTACCCTGTGAAAAGCCCTCAGGACAATTCTGTGGGCTGATAAGAGCCCCCATCCCTCACCCTCTCAGGCCCCCCTGGATGTTACTAGCTCCAAAGTACAGCATGGTCCCTTTATTAAATTCTCCTGAAATTACCCAAATTGACTCTCTTTCTTGCCAGGCTCCTGACTGAGACATCGACTTTGTAAATATTGGATGTAACCAATATTCAGTCGAATGGTTCAGTCGAATGTCATAGGTTGGTCAGTTCCCCTGAGGTGCTGTTGAATTTATCTTTTTAAAGGCTATTTTAAATATATATGTATTTTTAAGATTATTATTAGTGTGAACTTAAGAATTCATACTAATCTTATTTATTTTAATTTTTTAAAGATTTTATTTATTTGAGAGAGAGTGCGCACACACGCATGAGCAGGGGGGAGAAGGGCAGAGGGAGAAGCAGACTCCCCGCTGAGCAGGGAGCCCCAACTCAACATGGGGCTCCATCCCAGGACCCTAAGATCAAGACCTGAGCTGAAGTAAGATCAAGACCTGAGCTGAAGGCAGACGCCTATCTGACTGAGCCACCCAGGTGCCCCAAGAATTCATACTAATTTTGAATATTTAATCTTGAGACTCCCGAGACTATGTCAGGGACCCCTGGGATTCGGAGTGTTCCTCAAGAATGCCATGGAATGCCCTAAAGCTACGGCCCCAGATGAGGGTGGCTGAGGAGATGCTGAACAGGCCATTCTATGAAGGCCACGGCCTTCACGGCAGGGGCAGAGTCCCTCGGCCTGGCCTTCAGGAGGGAGTATCTTCTGTCCCCTCCTCAGAGCCACAGTGTCCCCCAGAGAATGAAGAGCCACCCTTGTCAGCTGCACTGAGCAGCGAGGGAATAACGGAAAACACTGGGGGTCGCTCCCCACCTTGCTCTGGACAGCAGAGCCGGGGTGTGCTGGAGGGAGCCCCACACTTGATTTGTTTCAAGAAAAAATAAAGAAACGAGACAGTTCTTGAATTTCATTGTTGTGGCAGAGACTATAACCGTCACCCCTCCTATTTTGTAGGGAGAGGTTGGACACAATGGCCATCCAGAACAAAGGTCCTATTTCCCCGATCCTTCGCAGTTGGATGTGAGCAGAGTTTCGAGGTCCTGCCCTTAAGGAAAGGGACATGATCACAGGAGCTGATTCTCACTGAGTTCTGCTCTATGGAGTCTCGGGTGCCCATGCTCCTTCTTTCCCTAGGATGGTGCCCCTCTCTGCACCGTCCGAGTTGGCCCCCCACTTATGTCTGCCTTCCAGGGGTAGTCAGGGGTTCTGGATGGGGCAGGAAGGTGACCACAAAGGGATAGGAGGAGGGAGTTCATTGGACTGATGGATCTCTTCTGTATCTTGATTATGGTGGGGGTTACACGAGCATATACAAGTGTTAAAATTAAAATAGAACTATACACCAAAAAGGAGAAAAAAGTTTATTTTATGGCCTAATTTAAGGAACGTAATTAACACACACACATATATATATGTCTATATGCGTGTGTGTGTGCACTGTACATATACACACGCAGTGTTTAGCAGTGTGCCCCATGCACAGAAAGTGCTCTAGAACAGGGCTCCCGGCGTGTGGCCCACAGATCAGCAGCCCACAATTATCGCTGGGTCAGTGAGGAGACAGAACCTGGTGCTAGAACACACATCAGCTATTTCGCTAAGCACAGGCCTTAGGGCTGTCACAGACTTTCCTTTCTCATAGTAAGACTTTCTCGGTGGCGTGATGGGTGTGTTGGTTTACAGTCTGGTGCAAGCTCCTTTTGTGGAAGCAGACAGGTGCTCTGAGTAGCATCATTCTAGAAGGGGGTCACACGCATGTTATTTACATGGGAGCATTGCAACAATGGTCACCGGGGGCAGAGAGCATGGCCTTGACCTCTGGGTGGTCAGCTTGACGCACAGGACTGGCTAGCGGAGGGGGGATGTCATGTGTGGTTTCTCAGTGAAGAAAGAGAGGACTTGAAGGGAGGAATGGCCTGAGCACACAGTTCATCCACTCCTCGGACAGGCGGCGTTTACTGAGGGGCAGGCGAATAAATGACATACTGTAATGGGAGGCACGCTGAAATGTCAGCTGAACAGTGGCCCAAGAAAAGAGATCCAAGGGGGTGACAACTTGTTGAACTGGTGTCTTTCCCTGATGCCAAGAGATTTTGCCTTTTTCCGGGTGCACCCCGTGAATGAGCACTTCTCTCCAAGACCCTGCAGGCTGCTCCCCACTGCCACCCGTCTTGAATCCGGAGCCCTTTCTCCTGCTTAGAGAAAAGTCAGACGAGGGGCACCTCAGTGGCTCAGTCGTTAAGTGTCCGCCTTCGGCTCAGGCCATGATCCCAGGGTCCTGGGATCGAGCCCCACATCGAGCTCCCTGCTCAGCCGAGAGTCTGCTTCTCCCTCTCCCACTCCCCCTGCTTGTGTTCCCTCTCTTGCTCTCTCTCTCTCTCTCTGTCAAATAAATAAAATCTTTAAAAGAAAAGAAAAGAAAAGAAAAGTCAGACAAGAGCTTGGTCCATGGACAGCCAAAGAGATGAAGTGAGAGGAGAAACTTGAGGCCACGGTTGGGAAGCCAGCACGCTGCCCTCAAGAAGCCAGGAGGCCTCGGGCAGGTGTCCCTGTCGAGGGGCCTCTGTTTCCCCAGCTGCGCAGTGGCTGGGCTGGGCTCTCAGCCTCTCTCACCTCCTACCCGACATCCTCAGGTTCACCGGGCCCGAAATCATCACTCACGGATTAGACCCTTTTCAACCTTCTTTCTTGCCCACGATCTGCAACTCTGAGAATGTAGGTCCTTTGCCAAAGGGCAGCAAGCTTTGGCCAGAGAGAAAAGCACACGTCCCTGCTGACAGGAAATGCAGAAGTTGGACGCCTGGCTCCAACCTCCGTCCCCTTCTCGAGTTCTCTTTCTCTCTCTCTTTCTCTCTCGTCTCCCGGAACAGCCTGCCATTCCCCAGCAAGGCAATCCATCATCTCTGCCATCACAAGACCTTCTGGCAGCTTGCAGCAGAATGTATATTATTTCTGTGTATAATTTATACGGCCCATTTCCACAGCCAAGGACAACCCACAGAGCACACCTGATCTCACACGGGGACACCGGGAGCTCTGCCCTCTGAGATGTGCGTGCTCTCCGCCTACGGCCACACACCCCTTCTCTGAAGTCTTTCATTTTACTGGGGCACCTTGGTAGGCCAGGAACAATGGGCCCTCGGAATAATAGGACAGTCACCGCAATGTTGAGGCAGGGGCATGGGTGACTTCAAACACATAGGTGGAGCCCACGGCTTCATGCCCTTGCGTCCTCCTAGTCGAGCAGCGTAAACCCGGCATCGAGTTGCTGATCAGAAACCCGGGTTCTGAGTCCTTGATGTTACCCAGGTGGCTCCCAACACGGTCCTGCCAGCTCTCTGATCTTTAGCCCCCTCACCTGTAAACAACCCCTTCTCGGTTGTGGCAAGGAACAAGGGAATCATATATGTAGTAGTCCTTTGTAGAACACGATACTCTGGCTACTCAGAGTGTGGTCCGTGGACCAGCAGCGTCGGCATCTCCTGGAAGCTTGAGAGAAACCCAGGCCCCTCTCTAGAGCTGCTGAATCAGAATCTGATTCACGTGGACAGTAGGACCACACTGCTGTTGTAGGAGAATGTGGAGCAAAGAAGGGAGCACGAAGAGGGCGGGATGGCAGGGAGAACTTTCCAGGTGCGGTGACAGGAAAGTAAGGAGCCAGGGAGGGACTCGGACGAGAATCGGAGAAGAAAATAAAAGATGGAGAAGAGCAGGAAATAGCTCGGTGCTTCCTTCTGCCTGCCCTCTGTCACCTCCACCCCAGCCACCAAAGCCTCTTGACATGGACTCTCAAGTGAGCTGTTGACCAAAGGCAGCTGAAGAGTGGACAGCCCTCGCTTGGCTTGCAGATGACCAAAGGTGACAACCTACACCAATGGAAAGAGATGTCCCAAGCCTCGGGGCCATGAGGGTCTCCCGTTCCTCCAGGAGGTCTGGGGACAGGGGCCGGTGTTCAGCCTGCTTCCAGACCAGAGAGCGTCCCATGCATGGTACCTAGAGACCCAAGCCTGGTGTCAGCAAATGAATGGGGGAAGCACAAAGCAGCCCCATCCTCCAGGCTGCAAAGGGGGCAGATGAGGAGGTCTTGCAGGCTGTCTCTGAGGCATTTGCCCGCTCACGTAAGGGAGATGTTCTTCTGACACCGGATTTTCTATTGAGCAAGCTTCCTGATATAACTTGAAGGTGAGGGTACTTGACCTGTGTTTCAAAATTTTCCAGCAATGCTGGGAAATGGACTGCATCACACTCAACAAAATTCCATTCAAGTGATTACCCAGGGAGAGGCATTATAATTGCACAGATGTAAGTGCTCCATTTCGTGGGTTTAAAAATACCACTTTCCAGGGCCGCGGCCAGCATTAAATGAGATAATGTGTGGCCCGCTCTTGGCACAGGCCTCCTATTAGTCCTTTCCCTGCAGTCTTACAGAGGAATCGAAAGCTTCGCTCTGGCCCGGAGACCTCGTCCTTGGCCTCAGCCCTGGCCGCCGCATGCTAATGGCCCTGCTAATGGATGTTTCGGGTCCCCAGTGATGGAGCCCCAGACCTGGATCTTAAAAGCCCCACGTCATGTCTGGTGGAGGTTTTCCAGTTTTTGTTATTTTTCAGGAAGAGCTCTTCTATCTTCCTCAAGTACCACAGGCAGATCGGCCCCCGTGCTTTCTGCAGCCAACAGCAATCCCTCGAGGAAATCAAGTTAAAGTCCTCGCAGACGCTAGTTTCACATTCTCCTGGGTACACATTCAAAACCTGGAGAATGTACAAGTCAACGCATGGGATGAGCAGTTCGTATTGAGGAGCACTGACCAGGTGTGAGATTGAATTACTGGCCCCGATTCTTCACCCGGCCCTGTATCCACAGCCTCGCCATGGCCTCATTTTGGGCAGAGTAATTCCATACTCCTTGAGTTGGGGCTTGACCACGTGACTTGCTTCAGCCAATGGAAGGGCATAGAAGTGCCCGCAAGCAGTTGCAAGCACAGGTCTTATGGGCCCTCACGTGTTTCTGCCATTCCCCTACAAAGAACTTCCTTTGGGTAGCTGCCGCCCCATCAGACTGGACTCCAGAAAGGATGCACGTGCATCAGAGCTGTCCCTGCTAACCTGCAGGCCATCGGTGAAGCAGTCACCCAGCCCAGCCAAGCCTAAATTAACAGAACTGCCTAGCCTGCCTACAAGGGGGAAAAAAAAAAGATTGTTGTTTTAAGCCCCCGTAGTCAGGGACGGCTTATTCTGCAGCATTCTGGAGGCCGTAGCGAACCAATCCAGCATGTGATAGGATCGAAAAACTAGAACGGCAGGAAAAGATATAAGGAGGAAGAAAAGGAGAGAGAAGAGGTGAGAATTCCATCTACCGTGTGCACACTTTGCGGCTAAAGACTGGCGTGGCCCGTGGGGTGCACATAGTGAGAACGTACTTGGGTGTCACATAGCCCGGTCGGAACAGCTACATGGGATCCCGAGAACCAGGGTCAGACCAAGCCCAAAAGGAGTGGAGTCTCAGGGATGCAGGAAAGGAACCGCAGAGCTGGGAGCACGCAGGACTGCAGGGATCCGCAAGGACCCAAGCTGCGCTGGAGGTGAGAAAGGATCAGGGATCAGAAGTTACACCGTACTGAGACACCAGCCCAGCTTTGGAAGGCTGGACGGGGCCAAAGCAGCAAGGGAGAGTCAGAACTGAGCCCATTTCCTATGGCAGGAACAAGACAGGTGCCAGCTTTTAGGAGGCAGGAGCTTGAGAGAGCAGGAAGAAGTCAAATAACTAGACAGAGTGTATTAGTCAGGCTTTTCCAGAGAGACAGAACCAATAGGATACATCCATAAATATATAGATGAGAAGATGTATGATAGGAATTGACTCACATGATGATGGAGGCCATGAAGTCCCAGGATCTACCGTCTACAAGCTGGAGATCCAGGAGGTGGTATGATTTAGTCTGATTCCAAAGGCCCGAGACCCGGGACCACCCAGGTCCAGGGGCATGAGTAGGTGGAGGTCTCAGCTTTGCTCTATTCAAGACCTCGGCAGATTGCATGATGCCCACCCACACGGGTGAGAGCCACCTTCTCTCCTCGGTCTCCTGATTTAAACGCCAATCTCTCCCAGAGACACCTTCACAGACACACCCAGAAATAGTGCTTTACCAGCTACCTGGGCATCCCTTAGACCAGTCAAGTTGACACATAAAATTGAGCATCACACCGTAACCCCCAGTGGTTGCATTAGGGAACCTTAGGGCGTGGGGTACTTGCCCACCGAATCTGTGGCTCTAACCTCATTTCGTAAAAACAAAAACACAAAACTACCTCCAAAGTAGTTGAGTTAAGGATCTCCAGATGAGATCATCCTGGATAATCCAGGTGGGTCCTAAATGCAATAATAAGTGTCCTTATAAAAGACAGAGCAGAGCAAACAGACACAGAGGAGACCATGGGAAGATGAAAGCAGACATCAGGGATGAAGCCACCAGCCAAGGAAATCTGGAGCCACCATAAGCTGGAAGAAGAAGGAAGGTCCTTCCCTGGAGCCTTTGGAAGGAGCGTGGCCCTGCCGACACCACGATTTCAGGCTTTTAGCTCCTGGGACTGTAAGAAAATAGCTTTTTTTAAAATTTAAATTCAATTAATTACCATATAGTGTATTATTAATTTCAGAGGTAGAGTTCAGTGATTCATCAGTTGCATACAACACCCAGTGCTCATCACATCACGTGCCCTCCTCAGTTACCCCATCCCCCCCACCCCCTCCCCTCCAGCAACCCTCGGTTTGTTTCCTATGGTTAAGAGTCTCTTATGGTTTGTCCCCTCTCTGATTTCGTCATATTTTATTTTGCCTTCCCTTCCCCTATGATCCTCTGTTTTGTTTCTTAAACTCCACCTATGAGTGAAACCATAAATAGAGCGACCCTACCACTCAGCAATTGCACTACTAGGTATTTACTCAAAGGATACAAACATAGTGATTTGAGGGGCACCTGCACCCCAATGTTTATAGCAGCAATGTCCACAATAGCCAAACTATGGAAAGAGCCCAGATGTCCATCGACAGACGAATGGATAAAGAAGATGTGGTGTATATACACAATGGAATATTACTCAGCCGTCAGAAAAATGAAATCTTGCCATTTGCAATGATGTGGATGGAACGAGAGGTTATTAGGCTGAGCGAAATAAGTCAATCAGAAAATAGATTTCTTTTTAAAGCTGGGCAGTTTGTAGCCACTTGTAAAGGCAGCCCTAGGAGACGAATCCACTGCCCCCCCCCCCCCCCCCCCCCCCCCCGGCTGAATAACAGCACAGGATCAGCACTGAGGGGACCCTTGGTGCTTGAGTGCATGAAAAGCGGCTCATCCCAACGGATGGCCTTGTTTTTCACGTACAACAGAGCACTGGGGGACTCCCCCAGTCAAAGCTGGTTTAGGGTGCCTGGTTTCCTGTAAAGATGACCTAGCAGAATTGTTAAAAGGGGTTTCAAAATTTTTCCCGGAGGCGTGGTCTCACCATGCAAGTCCTAGGTATCAGGTAACAAGACTTTGAAAGACTTCTTTGAGGTCCCGAGGTGAGGGGTTATATAGTGAGATTACAGATACTTCAAAAGGAACCGTTCCAACATTGTGCAAATGAGGACTTGTGGTCTTGGCATTCATCTTCCCGTGACAGCATCTTTCATAGAGTGGAGGCGGGGCGGGGGGGGGGGAGTGGGGCATGAGTGAAGATGGGAGGATTCAGGGCCCCATTATATCCAGCGTGTATGGTATTTTGCCCCGCTGCTCAGGGAAAGGCTCTTTTTTTTTTTTTTTTTAAGATTTTATTTATTTATTTGAGAGAGAGAGAATGAGAGAGAGAGAGCACATGAGAGGGGGGAGGGTCAGAGGGAGAAGCAGACTCCCTGCTGAGCAGGGAGCCCAATGCGGGACTCGATCCAGGGACTCCAGGATCATGACCTGAGCCGAAGGCAGTCGCTTAACTGACTGAGCCATCCAGGCGCCTGGGAAAGGCTCTCGATAAAGTCTCCATTAATGTCACTTTGGGGACAGGGTTTGACATGTAGAATTGGTAAATAAAGAGTTGCTGAGTAAGTAAATGAACTCCACTTCGACACAGGCTCCCCTCCCTATAGCCCCTCAGCCCCCCTAAGCCATCGAGGGAGGGCTGGGCAGGGGGAGGGGTCTCTTCTCCTAAGCAAGAGGAGATCAGAGCTGGCCCATCCTTCAGCTCTGTCTCATGGGAGAAGAAAGATGGAAGCCCCTAAAAGAGAACAAATCAAATGGGCAAAAGCATAGAGATATCACATGGCCAAGACCCAAATCCAGCCCATTTAGGGGTGAGCCCTCATTCTTCCTACAAATACATCCCAATTTGCCGCCAAGGACCCAGACCTGCACCTATCAGGGGGTGTTACCCACCAGGCCTATGGGTGCTTTTGCAGTTCCAGAATCTTGAATGGATCTCCCCGGACTCCCAAAATAAACACCAATGTCTGATTATTAACTTAAAAAAAATGTAGTAGGATCATAACATGTACTGAAAACACTCCAATTGTTCCCTTCTAACTGAGAGCAAGAGCCAAAGTCCTTCCAAATGCCTACAAGACCCCATGCCGCCACCCCGCAACACCCAAACAGCCTATCCCCTCAAGATTCCTCCACCCCTCTGACCTCATCTTCAACCCTCATTCACTCCATTAGTCAAAGTCACTGCCTTGGTGTTCTTCAAACACCTCCTGCCCCAGGACCTTTGCACTTACTGTTCTCTCTACCCAGTGCTTTTCCTTAAGGAGCTACATGGCTCCCTCTACTTCTTCAATTCCTTTAGGTCTTTGCTTAAGTCCCACCTAAGCAGAGAAGCCTTTATTGACTGCTCTGTCTACATTCACTGTTCCTCTTACGCTCCTTCACTTTTCTTCATAGCCTTAACACCATCTGATGTGTTGTGTACTTATGGGTTTGTTTTTTTATGTTCATCTCTCCTACATGACAGTAAAAAAAGAATTTTTTTTTGTTCACTGCTCTTTCCCCAGTTTCTATAGCAGTATTATTTGATATGTAGACATGGTCAATAATTACTTGCTGAATGAAGAAATGAATGAGTGATTGAATGAGTAGCACTAGAGACAGGCACCAAGACCAGATGTGGTAGGACTTCAGGTAGCTTAAGACATAAGGAAGCATACCCAATAAGTTCTAGAAACATCTTAGGGCCCAAAAGCTAGCTGCAGCCAGACCTCAGGGGCTTCTAGAAAGGAGAACACAGGGAGGGCTCGCTCTCTCTCTCTCTCTCTGGCTTCTTTCTGCACATTTGCTCCGTTTCTCCAGCTCTCTCTCTTACTCAACCCACATGGAGATATCAAAGTAGAACTAAACAGCTGCCCCACATTCCTCACGTTATTATAGACCCAGCTATCCAGTTAGTGTCTCTGTATTGCTCTCCTTCCAAGTTTCCAGGGAAACAACCCCGCTCGGTCCAGATCTGCCAAGAGCCTACTCAGGTCCTATGGCTGTGGTCTAGGATGTGACGCCATGTTCACAAACGTGGATTCCAGGAGCCCACCCTGTGAATGAGGAAGAAACAGCATTTCATGGCATGGCTGGGAGTTGAGACATCCTAAAAAGAAGGTATTGGAAAACTTGTCACTGGGAGATTTCTGCTCGCCCGGTACAAATGTTTGCTCCAAGAAAGGGAGCTACCTTTGCAGCCCGTTCAGCTTGAGATTCGTGACAGGTCTGCTCCAGCCCTCAAAACAAGTCTCCACCCCAGCCCAGGGGATGTCCTAGGTATGCTTCCCTGCCCACCGGCCGCTGGGCTTCAGTTCGACGCGCTGCCACGAGAGGGCGCTCCAAACCAACGCCTCAGAAATGACCGCTCTCCCCAAATCCCCTCCTCAGCAGTGACAGCAGGCCCGATTGGGGTGGCTGCAGGTACCTGTTGGAGGCGAGGACCCAGGACCTCAGAAGTCCTCCAACCCATCTCAGCTCAGCACTGCCACATCTCTGGAAGGATGACACCTCCCAGGCAAATTCATTCACTTGATTATGGGTTGGATGATTGACTCAAACCCAATCTAATTTCCAGAAGAGTGGAGGCAGGAGGCCTCAGGCAGAGGCCGGCCTAAGGACTACATTGCAGGCAGCAAAGTGGGGAGAAAGCTCTGCATCAGAAACAGGAACAGGGGTTAGTGGTAGGAAACCAGAGAGCTTTGATTTTTTTCCCCCACTTTGCATATCTAGAACGTCTAAATGTTCTAATGACCGTGTATGGCTTGTATAATTCACTTGTTAATGTACATTTTGGGTTTTTTTTTGGGGGGGGTGCTATTCTGAATTAAGCTGTTTGGGACATTGTGTGCAAGTCTGTAAGTGGGGACAGATGTCTGCTTTTCTCTTGAGTAAACACCTGGGAGTGGAGTTGATGGATGGGGCATGGAATCTATAGGTCAGTGTGTGAAATATTGGCAACTTAAAATTCAGTCTTCCAACCCACGGGTATGGTTAATCTCTCCATTTTTGGGGAGTGGAGGTCCCCTTTAATTTCTCTCTTCAATATTTTCTGGTTTCGATGTACTTGGCTTGTGCATCTTTGATAATACATTCCTGTGTTTTCCAGTTTCAATGCTATCATGTCATTTGAAACCCCTTTGATGTTACAAAGTGTCATTTTGACTTATGTTGCTAACATTTTTAAATACAATCGATTTGGCAATATTGTTGAGTTCACTTGTTAGTTTCGCAGGGTTTTTTTGTGGATTCCTTAGTACTTTCTACATAAACAACAATGTTGTACGTGAAGAAAATTTTACCGATTCCTTTCCAATCTTCCTTTCTCCCCACGCACCCCCACTTTCTTCCTTGTGCAGGGTAGACCTCCAGCACAATACTGGAAGGAAGTGGTGGAAATCCACATCCCTGACTCCTCCCAATCTAAAGGGGGAATGCACTCAAAATATAAGCATGAAGAATTATATTTGTTGTTGATTTTCTTCATGGAAAACTTTTGTAAGATTGTGGAAGTTTCCTTTTATTCCTAAATTACTTAGAATTTTTAATCGAAGTCTTTCTATTCTTTTGTAGGAATAATTTATATATTCTGGTTATCAACTGTCTGTTTCTTATATGTATGGCAAATATTTTCTCCCATTGTGTGGCTTGGCTTTTCTTTCTTTTCTTGGTGCTTTTTGTTGAATAGCGCTTCTTAATTTTAATGTATTCAAGTTAATAGGTGCCTGGGTGGCTCAGTCAGTTGAGCATCTGACTCTTGATTTCGGGTCAGGTCATGATCTCAGGGTCATGAGATCAAACCCTGCCTCAGGCTCCACACTAAGCATGGAGCCTGCTCTGTTTCTCTCTCTCCGTCTCCCTCTGCCCCTCCCCACTCGCATGTGCGCACTCTCTCTTAAAAAAAAAAAAGTATTCAAATTAGTCATCTTTTCCCTTAATGATTAAATGCTTGCTTGTGTTTGGTTTAAGCTTACAGTCTTTATCTGCAATTTGGAGGAAATCAGTAAAGGCTCAGGGAAGCCAGAGAAGGTAGCTGCTACACATGTGAGTTTTAGGTTTTCTTTGGAAGCAGGTTCAAGGAACAATAAAGGCTATTTGTGGCTTGAGTTTTTAAGTTAATATTCAATTTATTGAAAAACAAATTAAAAGCTAACATTCCTTAAGTATTTAGGTTTAATTAAAAACTTAATATTCTACTTATAAATCTAAGAGGACTTTGCAACTTAATCAAATTCCCCTAAATACTTTTAGGCTGCATATATTTTAACATAACCAATTTTCTTTCTAAGTTTATATGTGTGTGTATAAAGACAAACTGAGGCATATTAAAAATTGTAAGTGTTTATTTGAGCAAGAATTGATTCAAACTGTGCAGCACCCAATCTAGGAGATAGAAAGGAGCTCTAGGGAGCTGTACAAAAATGATAGACTTTTATAGGCAGAGGGGTACGGGAACAAGGAAGTTATACTAGGCAAAAAAGCAGGTTGGTTACCACAAAGTTAGTTTGCTTTAGGAAATAGCATGGGTCTATCAAGCAGATGACTCAACTAGTGTTCACAGGCACTTCCCGACTGACTGATTTAAGATTCCATTTCTGGGAGAACAAAACTATAATTAAGTTAAATCTCAGTTGGGTGTTGTGGGGCTTAGCATAAGTGACTCCATTTGGGGCCTGTTGTCTTGTTTTTTAGCATATATGGTCAATTTCCTTTTAAAAGAAACTTTGTTTTAACAAGCAAAACCTTCCCGTGAACATCGGTGAATCGTATAAATCTAATAAAATAAGCTTATACAATTTTTAATTTCCGGTATTCTTAAACGATACTTATTTTCAAAATTGGTTGAAAAATAGAATCTTTTTCAACTTTATAATCACAAGATTAAGTTCTTACTGAAGTATACCATTAAAATTGGAATCGTAATTCTAATCTGTCACATATACCAAGTTCTTGTGCACATGTTAAATACTTAACTTGCACCAATTATTCTTAAAATTAATGCCAAAAATAAAATTTTTTGTTTGCTTTATTTTATTTTTTTCTTTAATTATAAACATCCCTAAATCCCTAGGTTAAGTTACCGCCTAAGAGGACAGTTTTTAACGGGATGGTACTGCCCCCTAGGGGACATTTTGGAAATTTGATTTTTTTTTTTTTTTTTTTTAAGTAGTCCCAATGACAGAGGTATGTTACCAATATTTAGTATATAGGGGCCAGGGATGCCTGACATCCTGAAACATGCAGTGTATTGTCTCACACACTTGAAAGTTACCCTGTAGAATTTTCAAAAGTCCCTTCATGTAAGCAAAAAACTCATAAGTATCTGGGCCTAGAATGTCACCAAATTTTACATGTAAGTATTTTTTGCATAGTTTTAACATAGTTTGAACTTTCCAGTAATTGCAATTATCTGAGAGATTGTACTTTGATTTGTTCTGAACTTTACCTAGAGTTATTCACCATTTGTGACATTTGTGATTTATACTAAATATATATTTTGGTCTTTGAATAAGTTTCCTGACTCACATTTCCCCAAACTCCTGGAATTTCCTGAGCAATAAGCGTGATGGGAACATCCTTTGTCATAATATTTGGTCTCTTGTCCTCAGTTCCTGAAGTCACTTCAGAGCCATGAAGGTGAAGTGTGTGTCTTGTTATTCATAAAAAAACCCCTTTCAAACACTACTAAGCTTTTGTTAACATGGTGACTTTTGGAAACCCCCTGAAGGTGGGGACAGTGGGACCAAAGGAACCAACAATGGAATACAAGATTGGAACTTTCAGCCCCACACCCTCTTTTCCAGGGAATGGTGATGGGCTGGAAGTTCAATCAATTACCAGTGGTCAATGACTTAATCAATCGTGCCTAAGTAATGAAGCCTTTATAAAAACCCGAAAGGAGAAGGTTCAGAGAGCTTCCAGATTGATGGGCCAGAATGCTTTCACCTGCCACCGAGTCAGCCCCAAACTCCATGAGGACAGAAGCTCCTTGGGTGGGGACCTTGGCCAATGTAATCTCTTGACCTGGCAGTTGAGTCATATCTTCGAATCTCTTTTGTAATAAACTGGCAATTTAGTGAGTAAACTGGTTTCCAGAGTCCTGTAAGCTACTCTAGAAAATTAATTGGAACCCAAGGAGGGGGGTCATGGGAACCTCTGATTTATAAGCCATTTGGTCAATTACACAAAGTAACAACCTGGACTTGTGAATGGCATCTGAAGTGGGGGGGCTGTCTTGTGGGACTGAGCCCTGAACCTGTGGGATCTGACACTATCTCTGGGTAGATAGTGTCAGAATGGGGTTGAATTGTAGGCCACCCAGCTGGTGTTAGAGAATTACTTGGTGCTGTGGGGGCAAATCTCCCACACATTATCATTGGTGCCAGAATGATACCATTTCAGAAAAGCATGTTGCTGGTAGCAATGTTACTTCAATCAGTCTGTATTTGCAGCTGTCACATGCGTGATTAGATATAGATCAATGGATAAAGATATGTAGATGTATTTCTTAAGCATTTGTTTCAAATTATCAATTATACAAAAGTGTTCATAATGGTCAGCTGAATATTATGTCCAATCAAAACTTAAATAGATGCAAGCACCTTATTCATTGTATTTTCTGTTATAAGAGTGCTTGGGATAAGGAAAATCTGTGTCCTAAGATGGGCCACCAAGGCAGCGAGAGAGACCCAGTCCCTGGCCCGGGGGCTCTTCCGGGTCCTTCTCCCTGCCCCGCTTCGCGCAGGCGCCAAAAGTGCCCAGTATGCGGAAGTAGAAGTGTATAAATTGCCCCATTGTTTGTGCTCAGGGCTCAGACCTTTGGAGACCACTCTCCTCTGAGCCTGCTGGCGTTAAATAAATCTCCTTATCCTCCAAGATCTCCAGGTGCCGCTTGGTTCTTCCGTCAGGCGATCCAGTCCAGGTTCCGTAACACTTGAGCACATAGATATTTGAAATATACACTATTTTGTTATAAGTAACTTCCTTTTATTTCTCTTGCATATTGCAGTGTGGGCAATATATTGCATGCAACCAGGTGATATGATCTATGAGTTTCATTTCAGGATAGTAGCAAGCATTACAAAGTATTTTTAAATTTCATAAAAAATACGTAGTCCGGGATCAACAGCTCTGATACTGCTATTGTATAGTGGAACTGAGCAATTAAGTAAGTGGATGATGGAAGGAAGGAGCAATGTTTATCCCTACTGGAGTGGGAGTTAACAGATAAGAAAGGAGAGAAGGCAAGAATGATCCATGTGGTAATGCACTGGGGTTTGAGGTATCAGTATGAACTCACGTTTACATAGATACAGGTGGTTACAAACAGAAATATGAAATATGAATAGGTATGTGTACACACGTGGATTAATATACACACATACATCTCTTTGCTTCTTCGCTCTGTAACTAAGAGGGCCCAAAAGTAATGATACCCCAGCAGCAATGAGCACACCTAACTTAGACATGTTGCTAATACCATGCTCCAATAAAAAAAAAAAAAAAACCAGGGGCGCCTGGGTGGCTCAGTCGTTAAGCGTCTGCCTTCCGCTCGGGTCATGATCCTGGGGTCCTGGGATCAAGCCCCGCATTGGGCTCCCTGCTCAGCGGGAAGCCTGCTTCTCCCTCCTCTACTCCCCCTGCTTGTGATCCCTCTCTCGCTGTCTCTCTGTCAAATAAATAAATTAAAAAAAAAAAAAATCTTTAAAAAAAAATTTATAAAAAAAAACACAAAAAACCCAGGACTCCAATACTAGAATTGAGACAAGAAATATAAAAAATGAGCCTGGAGCATCTTGTAGTGCCAGAAAGTAATGAGGCACTAAACACACACACACTTATGTGCGCGTGCGCACACACACACACGTGCATGCACTCCACAATGATGGAGTGTGTCAAAGAGACACAGGAGCCAGTGGGAAGACTGCCAGTGGCCAAAGCTGGAAAACCGTGAGCAAGAAAATAATTAAACAGTGCATTATGCAGAAGTATTATGTATTATGCAACAAAGTATAAAATAAATATCAATGGGTTCATACTGATATAAACAAATGATTAAATTAATAAAATGGGAAGAAGAGACAAATCTTCTGTGCAGAAGAACTACAAATAATTTATGAAGATACTCCTGCCTCAAAGAGGTGGAGTGTAACTCCCCAGTCTTTAAGTGTGTGGTGCCCTGACTTTCTTCCCACGAGGACGGTATGGAAAGGAATGGGTAGCAGTGATTTCACAGTGAAGAAACCTGACACACACTTCCTCAGCCAGGCGCTCAAGGTCAACCTTAACCATGGTAAGTCGTGTTGCTAGCATGTACTTTTGACATGATGTGATGAGGATTGCGCTTCACCTCTGTGGTCTTCCTCCCCCAAACCGCTGACTCTAATCTGATCACAAGGGGGAAAATTCAGACAAATCCTAGCGAAGGAACATTCTCCAAAACACCTGACCGGTACTCCTCAAAACTCCTCAAAACTTGGTTAAGCATCCGCCTTCGGCTCAGGTCATGGTCCCAGGGTCCTGGGATTAAGCCCCACATCGGTCATCAAAAAAAAAAAAGGAAAGTCTGAGAAACTGTCACAGCCAAGAAGAGCTGGATGGGATCCTGGAACATAAGGACATTAGGTTAAGACTAAGGAAATCTGAATAAAGTATGGACTTTAATTCACAATAATGTGCCAACATGGGCTCATTAATTCTAACAAAGGTACCCTACTAATATAAGTTATCAATGACGGGGACACTGAGTGTGGGGTATGTTTGAACTCTCTGTACTATCTCTGCAAATTTTCTGTAAATCTAAAACTTCCTTTAAAAATAAAGCTTATTTTGGGGCGCCTGGGTGGCTCAGTTGGTTAAGCGGCTGCCTTCACCCCAGGTCACGATCCCAGGGTCCTGGGATCGAGAGCCCCGAGCAGAGCTGGGCTCCCTGCTCAGCAGGGAGTCTGCTGCTCCCCCTGCTGTGTTCTCTCTCTCTCTCTCTCTCTGTCAAATAAATAAATAAAATCTTTAAAAAAATAAATAAAGCTTATTTAGAAATATCTAGTCCTTATATAAAAACAACTACAAAATTTTATTAAGGAATATTTTTTTTTAAACTTGAATAAGTGAAAAGATTTATCATGTTCCTGGGTGTAAAGAAGAGTTTCTGTAAAGCTTTTCTCCCTGGATATTTATTTAAAAACTTAGCTCAGTTTCAATCAATAGGAAAGATTTTTTTGGAAATTGAAAAAAGTATTTTTAAGGTTCATCTGAAGAATTATAGGAAGAGCCAGAATATTTTTTAAAACCTAAATCAAAATGAGCAGATATTAAATCGAACATAAATACATAAACATTAAAACAGTGTGATCGTGTTGCCAAAAGAGATAGTTCATTAGAAGAGAAGAGAAGCTCCAAAACACTGATACTGGTATGCATGTCAGTACGTGCATTTTGAATATAAAGATAGAATTTCAAATCAAAGAGGAAAAGAAAGATGATTTAATAAATGATGTTGGAATAACTAAAACATATATAGGTATGCAAAGCACCCTATAAGTACCAAACTGAATTCTAGACTGACTAAAAAGTTAATTTTATTTTTTTAAAGATTTATTTATTTATTTGAAAGCAAGAGAGAGAGAGAGAGAAGCAGGGGGGAGAGGCAGAAAGAGAGGGAGAGAGAGTCCCAAGCGGACTTTGCTGTAAGCACAGTCTGACATGGGGCTCAAT
Source organism: Phoca vitulina (assembly GCF_004348235.1). Classification (NCBI taxonomy): domain Eukaryota; kingdom Metazoa; phylum Chordata; class Mammalia; order Carnivora; family Phocidae; genus Phoca; species Phoca vitulina. The sequence goes on along the minus strand of NW_022589710.1, from coordinate 61,691,249 downwards.
TTCATGACTCTGAGATCACCACCTGAGCTGAAACGAAAAGTCAGTCACTTTAACTGGGTGAGCCAGCTAGGCGCCCCTAAAGAGTTAATCTTAAAAAGTGAAACCCCAGAAAAACTTAAAGAAAATGCAGGTGATGATGTTTCTGATAGCTGATGGGAACAACCTTTATAGGAACACAAAGACAAAAAAATAAAGTAAAATATTGGCAAATTTATAAGAGTATTAAAAAGTCCTCGTGTCGGGCTGCCTGGGTGGCTCAGTTGGTTAAGCGTCTGCCTTCAGCTTAGGTCATGATCCCAGGGTCCTGGGATCGAGCCCCACATCCGGCTCCCTGCTCAGTGGGGAGTCTGCTTCTCCCTTTCCCTCTACCTGCAGCTCCCCCTGCTTGTGCTCTCTTGCTCATGCTCTCTCTCTCAAATAAATAAATAGAATCTTTTTTTTTTAAAGTTTTTGTGTCAAAAAAAAGGGATGAACTGGACACAAAATTCTGCAACATCTGTGAGAACGGATTAAGAGAGTTAATATATTATTCCTATATATCTGTAAGGAAAAAAAAGACACCTCAATGAAAAAAAAAAATCCAGAATGTGGGACGATAATTCACAACATAAGGATTGCATAAGACTAATAAACCCCCAAATAATTAGCCTCTGTTAACTTTAAAAATAAACTGCCAGATATTTTACCAGCAAAAATTGGTTTATTCAGGAATAGCAGAAAATTACAATCCACAACACAGAACTTTGGAGAAAGCATAAGCAAATCTGGAGAACAAAGGCGAAGTAAGCTCTCTTACAGAGGGAACCGGAACTTGGGAGGGCTGTTATAGAAATAAAAAGTCCACTGGAGTAAACTGGGAGTTCAAAGTACAGTGGGCTCTTCATTGGCTGAGTTGTGACAGTCTCTCATTGGCTGAGCTATTGCCGCGGGGGGGGGGGGGGGGGGGGGATTTTTCTTTCCCGGGGGGGGGGAGAGGGGGGGGAGGGGGGGGGTGGGGGGGGGGGGGGGGGAATCTTCCTTCTCCAGGAGTAGCAAAGTAGTAGCTAAAGCAGTGTCCACTTGGAAAGTAGGTCTTTGTTGGGGGTTTGCAACTGAGGAATGGTAGGGTGGGAGAGCTCCCCCTCCTGGCCTCCCCACTCCATTTTAGTGAGGTTTCCTTTTATTTTCACCCCTCATTACTGGTAAAAGAAATATAAATTAAAATAAGTCACCATTTTTCCCCTTCCTTCAGCAAAGATTTTTTTTCTTTTTTTATGACAAAGTTAACCATTGGTGAGGAGTAGAAAAAAATAGATCTTCCCACATACTTTTGAGGGATGTATAGACGGATACAATACTTTTGGAAAGCACCTTAATAATAAATATCAATGCCATAAGAAATGCATAGTTTCTGACCCAACAACTCCACCTCTAGGAACATATTATCAGAAAATACTTATGCATGGTGACCTAAGCACTTCAAGCCAGGATAATTTATGAGAACAAAAATTAGAAAGAATTTAAACCCTTAAAAGGGGAGCTGATACAAAGGACAGCCATTTGATGACAAGTACAAAACACATTCAAGTTCTGGAAAAGACAAATGTGTAGGGATGGAAACCAGATGAGCGGGTGCCAGGGGCTGAGGTCTGGGAAGACTACAAAGGAGCCTGCGAGAATCTGGGGCTGGGGGGGGGGGGGGGGGGGGGGGGGGGGGGGCTGGGATGGTGTTGAAAATGTCCCATGTCTGAGCTGGTGGTTCCACGACTGTAAAATTTGTCCAAACTGACAGATGTGTACGCTGAAAGGTTGAGTTTTACCATGTGTAAATTATATCTCAATAAACTTGACTTTAAAGAAAATGTTGAAGAATATTAAGCAGCCTGGGGAAATTTAAATGACCAGTTAAATGAGGAATTTGCAAGGTAGTGTGCACAATGTGATTGGAACTTGGTAGGGGGGTTACATCTTCAGAGAGTGACAGAAATGGGGTGGCCGTGGTGAGGTAGACTGGAAGGAACTATGCCAAAATGTATCAGTATCTCCCTCTGGAAATGAAATTAAATGTGGTTGACCCTTGAACGTGGGGGGGGGGGGAGGTTAGGGGTACCAACCCCTGCGCAGTGGAAAATCTGCCTACAACTTCTGACTCCCCCCAAACTAGCCTCCTGTTGACCAGAAGCCTTACCAATCACATAAACAGTCGATTCACACATATTTTGTGTTATATGTATTATATATACACTGTATTCTTACAATAAAGTAAGCTGGAGAAAAGAAAGTGCTGTTCAAAAAATCCTAAGAAGAGAAAATATATTTACAGTGCTGTACTATTTTTTTTTTTTTAAGATTTTATTTATTTATTTGAGAGAGAGAATGAGAGAGACAGCACATGAGAGGGAGGAGGGTCAGAGGGAGAAGCAGACTCCCTGCCGAGCAGGGAGGCCGATGTGGGACTCGATTCAGGGACTCCAGGATCATGACCTGAGCCGAAGGCAGTCGCTTAACCAACTGAGCCACCCAGGCGCCCTACAGTGCTGTACTATTTAAAAAAACTTCCGCAGGTAAGTGGACCCACGGAGTTCAAACCCATGTTGTTCAGCGGTCTTCTGTATTGGTTTGTTTCTTCACGTTTTGTTTTTTGCTGGAAACAATTCTGTTTTTCAGATGCTCTGGGGCGCCTTTCTCTTTGGTCTTTGATGGAGCCCCCAAGCAAGAGGGAAATCGCCACTGGGCCCGAGAGCCAGCAGAGGGGTGGGGTCGGGAGCTGGAGGGACAGACCAGCGGAGACAAGGAGAGGTGGGTGGAGGGGTGCGGGCGGGGTGGAGGGCGGGGTGGCAGGACGGTCCCCGGTTTTGCTTGGGCTGACAAGCAGGGAAGGGCGGTGTCCCCATTGGTTCGCCCAGGATATAACACCCGGTGGAGCTTGGACGTTTCCTGAGCTGAGCTGGGAGGACGAAGACGTTTCCGTGATGCGTGAGTCTAGCTTCGTTTGGGGGGGGGGGGGCGGGGGGGGGTGGCTGGTAGGCCTCCCGGTCCCCAACCCAGGGCGGGCCAGAGGGGTCGCTTCTTTCCCTCACTCCCTCCACCTACTAACTAGTTGACTCATTCTCTCTCTCCCCTTTTCGGTTCCCCAGAACGGGTGGCGGTGGGTGCTGTCTTGGGAGGAGGTGAGTTGCCCCGATCCTCTCCGTCGCCGGGGAGGGGACTTCGGAGGTGTGGCGCTGCTCCGGCTGGGAGGGCGGCCCGCCATCTTTCCGCTCCCGGGACTGCCCGGGTGGACCTCAGGGGCGGAGAGCCCCGCTCACAGTCCTCGCCGTTAAGAGGACACCTGATCGGGGACCTGGCTGCTCCCCTAGTCCTTCTGTATAAGGAGCATGTAGAGATTTCTTTTGACCGGGGTGGAGGGGTGGGGTGAATACTGGAAACTGCAATGGTGTATCTCACCCCCCCACATTTACACACACACACACACACACACAGAAGCCCAGTGAGGGGCAGTGACGTCCCCGCGGTCGCGCAGGTCGCGCAGCAAGTTAGAGACCCCAAAAGGGGCCTGCCTGGGCCTCCTGTGACACCTTCGCCCCCACCTGGCTCCACATCCCCCACTTTTCTCTTTGCCTTGGGACCCCCTCCGAGCGGTCTCCCGGATGCTCAGCGCAGACAGGCCCCCGAAACTGCCGAGGGGCTCCGGAGCGGTCCCTTGCCCTGGGCCCACGCCGCAACCCAGCTCCTCTTCCCCGCAGCGGCGGCCGTGGCGGCCGTGCCCGTCGTGCTGGGCGCCGTGGGCTTCACCGGGGCCGGAATCGCCGCCTCCTCGCTAGCGGCCAAGATGATGTCCGCGGCTGCAGTCGCCAACGGGGGCGGGGTCGCCGCCGGCAGCCTGGTGGCCACGCTGCAGTCCGTGGGTTTGTTGGGGGACAGGTGGGGGGAGGGGCGGGAGAGGAGTGGGGAGGGGGAGAAGAGCCAAGAGCGGATTCAGCGCAGAGGCTAAGCCTGAGGGACAGCCTATCCTCTCCCTCCGCATTCCCGGTCCTTTGACTCTCCCTGACTGTCCTCTTTCTGGCTCCTTCTGAGTGAGGTCTGGTGGGAGTGGACGGCTAAGGGAGCTCTGGGAGGGAGAAGAAGGGAAGGAGCCCAGGGCTCTGGGTACAGCCCTGCCCAGATCTGACACCTGGGTGGCCTAGGAGGGTCCCTTCCCCTCTGGGCCTCAGTGGCCTCCTGGGTAAGGTGAGGGGACCTGTCACTCTCAGGGTCTGTGGCGGACTGTCCTCTGTCTCTCATTCCTCCAGCTTCTTCTGCCTAAAGTGGAGCCCTGGGGTTTTCCAGAACCTAGAGGAGGGATCCAGGTCCCCAGGCCTCAGACCTCCAGGGGGGTGGGGGCCACTGGCCACTGCATGAGCCCGTGCTCACCCTCTGTCTCTTCTTCAGGGGCAGCTGGACTCTCCATGTCATCCAACATCCTCCTGGGCTCTGTTGGGGCAGCTTTTGGAGGCTGGCTTGGAAGTTCAAAAAAGTCAACTTCTTCCCCTCCCCCAGAAGAACCCGAGGCTGAAGAGAAAGAGGCAGAAGAAAACGAATCCCAAGTTGAACCTCCAAAACCCCCAGTGGGGTCAGAGAAGCATGAGAAATAAAGATCATGTGCAGACACACCTCCTGTCTTTGCTCCTTGCAGCCCTGTTGGGGGGGGAGGGGTAAGAGGGGGGGACTGGGGTTTTCCAAATCCCCCACCCTCCCAACCTGCCTTGTGGAGGGGGGCAGGAGGGGGGGCAGGCTGACAGAGCACAGACTCAGTTGGCAGGAGGCTTTGGTTGGTCCTTACAAGGGATGGGCTGTATACACCCAGGGTCATTCCTGGGCCTTCTGTGGGCCTCAGTTTGCCGCCTCATTCAGTGATGGGGTTGACAGAGGTTCCCATTGGGCAGCCGGGGAGAGGGGTAGCCAGGATACATATTGAGCCACTGACCCTGGAGCATGTCGCTCTTCCTCGTGCATGGACACTAGGCATCCCGAGACAAGTCACACACTGGCCTTTCCCTGCCTGACCTCAAGTCTGGTGGGAGGGTGGGGGCTGACAAGCAAACCACCAGGACAACATAGTATCCTGAATGTCACAGTGGAGCTCTGGGCACTTCCGGTCAGGGAGACTGAATCAGGGATGATCACTCCACTGTGTCTGGAAAAATCCTCCACATCTTACTCTGGTAATAAGGGCTCTTGGTGTTCCCTATCTCTCCACTCATGTCCAAGGTGAGGGCTTATTTCCTGCCAGAGAGGTCTCATTCTCTGGAGTTCTTTGTTTGTTGTTTTGTCTTGTTTTTGCTTTTAAGGATGAGATATCACAGAAATAGAAATTCTAAAACTTCTGCTTACACTAGATGTCCATCAACAGATGAATGCATAAAGAAGATGTGGTATATATATACAATGGAATATTATGCAGCCATCAAAAAAATGAGATCTTGCCATTTGCAACGATATGGATGGAACTAGAGGGTATTATGCCAAGCGAAATAAGTCAATCAGAGAAAGACAATTATCATATGATCTCACTGATATGAGGAATTTGAGAAACATGACAGAGGATCATAGGGGAAGGAAGGGAAAAATGAAACAAGACGAAACCAGAGAGGGAGACAAACCATAAGAGACTCTTAATCTCAGGAAACAAACTGAGGGTTGCTGGAGTGGTGGGGGGTGGGAGGGATGGGGTGGCTGGGTGATGGACACTGGGGAGGGTATGTGCTATGGTGAGCGCTGTGAATTGTGTAAGACTGATGAATCAGACCTGTACCCCTGAACCAAATAATACATGATATGTTAATAATAAAAAAAAAACTTCTGCTTCCACCCCAGTAGACAGTCTTGAGGCCTCTAGGGGCACCATCTGCATCTTGTAGACCCCTGTGGATGCAGAAAGCTGGAGAGAGCATCATTACTCCCAACCTGCAACAAGAAAAATCCAGACAACCTACAAAAAGTGATTTTAAAAATGAATATAAAATAAAAACAAATAACTTTTCCTGAACCCCTAAGAGCTGAAGTGGCAGGCCTGCTGGGTGCTCCACTGAGAAAGACTGAGGCAGGTGGAAACCCCGAGAAAACTTCCCTTGCTGAGAGGAGATAGGGAGGGGAACTACAGCCCCACCTTCCTTCTCCCCTAGCGAACAGAAGCTTCACACTGCCAGGGGTAGGGCAGTAAGCGTCCCAGAGCACAGATGACAATCACTGTAGATGAGGGAGAAGAAAGAAGAAACCCAAAACCTTCCTGGGCCCAGAGAGAATCCGCCCACCACTGGGGGAGGGGCGGGGCTATTGAGAAAACCCCATCCCCAGGCCTGGGCCCACAGTGCCTGCCCAGACTGAGGCTGGATGGGACCACGGAGAACTCCATTGCCACCCCCCCCCACCACCACCACCTGGCTAGTAAGTAACAACCAACAGACGTCTACACTGTTGGGTGGAGCAAGTGTGCGGAGACCTTCTCCAAGATGCACACACCAAACGGAAGCCTAAAGCTGAAGGTGGAGCAGATACAGAGAAACCAGCTTCCACCGGAAGCGCAAGGTAACGTTAGTCAGAAGCTGATGGAACATTGATGGAGCCATAGCAACCCCTAAATCCAAACCCAGCTCGACTCCCGGGTAAGACTGAGCTCCCACGTGCAGACCCGTTTCTTGACATAAACACTGTTCGCTTCCTTGTCTCCACTGGGCTTGCGCAGCACACCAACGGAGCCTCGCCTTGCCCATCGCCCCACCCCGACCCCGGCACTCACTCTCCAACACCGCCTGCCCCTTACCGCCAGCACCCGTGACCCCATCCCAGCCCGCAGGACAGGCCGGAGGCGTCAGGGTGTTGGTCCCCACCCCCCAGAAGAGACCTCAGCCAATGATGGATTATAGTTGGGCATAAACACCCATCAGGTGGAATGACTCAGACCTGCCCCAGACTCCCAGGAATCTCTCTGGAGGATCAAGCCTCAGTTGCCCACAGGGCAAACTCACTCCTGAATGGATCCTTTCTTGGCTGCGTCTTTCCCCACCTCATCTTTCATTCCCTGTTGGTGCCCCCTGGGGTCACCTCCCAAACAAACCCCTTGGACTCAAGTCCTCATCTTGGAGCCTCAGCCCAAGACAACTTCCTGCCCTTTCCTCAGGCCCACCCAGGAGCCCACAAGGCTGAGCCCTCGACAACTGCAGCACCATATTAGATAGTTTCTGAAACTTGGCTGTGTTCAGGCCTTATCCTTCTCTCCTCTCAGAATGAGGCTCTAAGGTCTGTCTCACACTCCCCCTGGTCCGGACGCCAGCCAGGTCCAGACCTGTGGGCATTCCAGCAGAGAGCACAGCTCAGCTTTGAGGCTGGTTAAGGACTCTAGGGTAAATCACTCAAAACAGTCCCTAAGTCTTTGCAATCGTCAGGAAAAAGCCTGGCACAATTTCTGTTTGAAAAATGTTCCTTTTCGATGACCTTTTCCTCCAGAAAAATCCCTTTTACCAAAGACACTCGAGAGAGTCTGGCTGGGGCTGGCCCAAAGATGGCTAAAACTGTTGAACTCTTCTAGCTCCTCACCCCCTACCCTGAACCTCTTCATCAATTGGTTCATTATGAAAATAATTTTATCTCCCTGAATATAGGCCAGCTGTTCAAGGAGGCAGCTGGGAGGGAGCTGGTGGGCAAGGAGCCAGTTGAAGCCTCCGAATCTGGAAATAAACCACAAAGCCAGCCATTCTCAGCCTGGGCAAACATGCCTATCTTCAATAGCAGCAAGAGTTAGGGACTTTGGGTCTTTTCTTAACAGGTTCTTTTTTTTTTTTCAAGATTTTATTTATTTATTTAAGAGACAGAGAAAGAGAGTGAGCAAGCACATGAGTGGGGTGGGGAGGGGCAGAGGGAGAGAGAAAAGCAGACTGCCCTCGGAGGACCCCGGGATCGTGACCTGGGCCAGCGGCAGACACTTAACTGACTGAGCCATGCCGACGCCTCTTTTTTTTTTTTTTTAAGATTTATTTATTTGTTTATTTGAGAGAGAGAGAATGAGAGAGCACATGAGAGAGGGAGGGTCAGAGGGAGAACAGACTCCCCGCTGAGCAGGGACCCCGATCTGGGACTCGATCCCGGGACTCCAGGATCATGACCTGAGCCGGAGGCAGTTGCCCAACCAACTGAGCCACCCAGGTCACCGGTGCCTCTTAATAGGTTCTTGCAACGAGATCTATGAAACCGGGGCAGCAGCATCGCCTTTCCTGGAATGGTGTGTAGATTTTATAGGATGCGGCATGGGCAATGTCTTGACCCTAGGAGATCTGCTGTTGATGTTACTTGCTTTGATCCCCCTGTTCCGGCACTTTTAGCTTTGCTCTGTGGGTATTCAGGGTGCCTTAGCGGCATCTCAGAAGTTTCTGTGGGGATTCAGGAGGACTGTGGCAGGGCTCCCTTTCTTCTCTGACCCAGACGGGGTGCTGATGGAAGCCATAGAGCGGAGCATCCCTCCTGGGCCAGCCACCCTCCCCTCACCTCAGGACCCCTTTCTGTACCTACTGTTTTCCACACTCTCAGACCAGCCACTGTGGTCCCCCTTGGGTCCCTCTGCTCTCGGGTGGGGAAACCAGTGACGGCGCTGCATTTCCATCAGAAGGTGAGTATCTCCGGGCTGGGGGTGAAAGGAGAGAGAGGGCCAGAGACATCATTTCCCTTTTGTGTCTGAGCCTTCATTGATGTCTCCTGTCCGGCTCTGCGGCAGGAGTGGCTCTTGTCGACTTGGGACTGTACTGGGATCTGGCTGAGCCTTTTTTTTTTTTTTTTTTAATTTTCTTAAGGGTGGGGTAGAGGCAAAGAGCAAATCTTAAGCCTTGATCTCACAACCCTGAGATCATGACCTGAGCTGAAATCAAGAGTCAACTGCTTAACTGAGTGAACCACCCAGGCGCACCTGGCTGAGCCTTTCAATGAGCACCCCTCCCCCAGGTGTCAGAATGGGAACATCTCTTGGGCAGGTAAGATTCCCGAGAAGAATCCTCCTCCTTTTGTTCTGGCTGTTGTAACCTGGCTGCCAGCGCTCTGGGCGCCTATTGATGAAGAACGGGGGTCTCTACACTTGGATGGGAACTCTTCCCATTTTTTAGTATGAAGCTCCCGCTCTCAGCTGCATCAGGTGCCCCTTGTCCCAGAGACCCAAACCTTCCAAAAATAAAGTGCCAGTTGTCTGCTGGAGGGTACCCCTGGGGATCTGCCTCGTTCCTAAACAGATATCCAACAGACTTGTGCTGGTCCACCCCAATGCCTCCCTCCAGGAGTGGAGCCCTTGGGGGTCCTCCAGAGGAGAGCTGTCTCTTTCTCCCCTTCTCCACTGACAACTTAAGATTCAGCTTTCTTGGGACTGCTCAGTGGAACCATGTGTCCATGTGACTTCTGGCTCCCAAAGTTGTGTTCCTGTCATCTTCTCTCTCCTTCTCTTTGCTCACGTGGTGCTAAGCCTCTTTAGTCCATTACTATTATTGTAGTGATGTATGGAAAAGGACAGGTAAATGCAACCCTCTGTTGGACCGATTCCTCTATTGCTCGACATCAAGATCCCCTACTGTGTTCATTAGAATATGTCAGCTTGCTGTGAAAGAGACCCTCTTGGCTTAAACAAGAGAAATTTCTTTCTGTTAGTCAGTCAGATGAGTCTCAGCTGGGGGTGGGGGGGTGGGGTAGGGGTGGCTCGGCTCCCGGAGGCCCAGGCTGCCAAAGTCTTGTTCTGCCGTCCTTTTTTTTTTTTTTTTAAGATTTTATTTATTTATTTGACAGAGAGAGTGAGAGAGCACGAGCAGGGGGAACAGTAGAAGGAGAGGGAGAAGCAGGCTCCCCACTGAGCAGGGAGCCCAATGTGGGACTCGATCCCAGGACCTGAGCCGAAGGCAGACACTTAACCATGTGAACCACCCAGGCGCCCCCTTGTTCTGTCTTCCTTAATGTGCTGCTCTCATCTGCAGGTTCAAGATGGTCATTCCCCTGCCTGCAGAAGAACTCATGGGAAGGAGACCAGGGGGAAAGGTGAGCCCACCCGCTCCCTTTAACTGCATGCCCAGAGAATGGCATCCTTCATTCTATTCATCTTCCACTGGCCAGAACCCTGTCCAGATATACTGGAAATGCAGTCCTTCCGTGGGGAGCATGCACCTAGCCAAAAATCAGGGCCCATTTATTATGTTATAGTGTAGGGCAGAAGTCCAGGCAGGCTTCACCGAGTTGTCTGCTTCGGGTTGTTTTTTTTTTTTTTTAAAGATTTTATTTATTTATTTGACAGAGAGAGACACAGTAAGGGAACACAAGCAGGGGGAGTGAGAGAGGGAGAAGCAGGCTTCCTGCAGAGCAGGGAGACCGATGTGGGGCTCGATCCCAGGACCCTGGGACCATGACCTGAGCCGAAGGCAGACGCTTAACAACTGAGCCACCCAGGCGCCCCTGCTTAGGGTTTTACAAGACCAAAATCAAGTGTTCAGCCAAATGTGGCTTGCATTCGGAGCCCATGGTAAGAATCTTCAAATCCCCCTCCCGATTCTAATCTCTGATTCCTCCTCTGTGATGAGCAGAGAACATTCTCTGCCTTTAAAGGGCTCATATGATGAGCTTTGACACACCTGTATTATCTCCCTCTGTCATATAACTGAACATAATTATGGAAGTGGTATCTTATCATGTTCACAGGACCCACCACACTCTGAGGGCGGGACAGTATATGATGTTGAGGGTCACTGGGCACCGTGCTTAGAAATCCACCTACTCCATGTTATGCTGAGCGAAATAAGTCAATCAGAGAAAGACATGTATCATATGACCTCACTGATATGAGGAATTCTTAATCTCAGGAAACAAACTGAGGGTTGCTGGAGTGGGGGGGGGGGGGGGAGGGATGGGGTGACTGGGTGATGGACATCGGGGAGGGTATGTGCTATTGGTGAGCGCTGTGAATTGTGCAAGACTGTTGAATCACAGATCTGTACCTCTGAAACAAATAATGCAATATATGTTAAGAAAAAAAAAAGAAGAAGAATGTAGCAGGAGGGGAAGAATGAAAGGGGGGGAAATCGGAGGGGGAGATGAACTATGAGAGACGATGGACTCTGAGAAACAAACTGAGGGTTCTAGAGGGGAGGGGGGTGGGAGGATGGGTTAGCCTGGTGATGGGTACTAAAGAGGGCACGTTCTGCATGGAGCACTGGGTGTTATGCACAAACAATGAATCATGGAACACTACATCAAAAACTAATGATGTAATGTATGGTGATTAACATCACAGTAAAAAAATTAAAAAAAAAAAAAAAAAGAAATCCACCTACTCCAGAGGCCAAACCTGACAGCCAGAGGGGAAGAAGCAGGTCAGCATAAAACAGGTCCCCTGGGACCTGGGAGTGGAGCGAAGGAGGTCAGGGCAGAGTCCAGAACAATGGGTGGTCTTGCATAGTGGTCTGCTGGGCCTCGGCAGGGAGTGAGCCAACCTGTCCAACCTTCCAGATCCAGGGCAGACCCACATGCCCTGGTAGAGACCCGGACCTCCAGTTAAAGCAGGGGCATTTACCTTCAGCTCCAAGGAGGCCTTCAGAAGTTCTAATGAAGGCCTTGAAGTTGGCGGCATTATTTTGGGAATGTGTGTGTTTTGGTGGGGAGAGGATTCACAGCCTTTATCAGATTCTCCGAGGCATCGAAGAAAGAAAAGAAAGAAAAAGAACCAAATATTGAATTACTACCCTAAGGGGTGATTCCTATGGCTAGGTAGCAACCATGCTTCAGTGACCCAACTAGACACCACTGGTGGACATGGATGAGTCGCTTACCTTTTTTCAATTGTCCATAGTTCTACACTCCTAAGTTTGGTTCTTGTTGGAAACCAAGATCTTGTCAGGCTGCTGACAGCACCGAGAACAGAGTGTGCAGGGGTGCAGGTCTGCGACTGGGTCGATATCATGTTGGAAACCCTTGTCTCTCCATAACCCTCAGGATAGACCCCAAGCTTCTCTTCCCCAATATGCCTGCTATGGTATGAATGTTTGTGTACCCCAAAATTCACGGTGCAGTCCTAACTCCCAAGATGATGGTATCAGGAGGTGGGACCTTTGGGAGATGCTGAGATCATGAGGGTGGAGCCTTCCTGGGTGGGATTAGTGCCCTTACAAAGGAGGCCAGAGGGAGCTCTTGCCCTTCCATGACGTGAGGGCACAGCAAAAAGGGGCCCTCGAAGAAACAACTTCTCACCAGCAACCTAGGGCTGCCAGTGCCTTGATCTCTGACTTCCCAGCTTCTGGAACTGTGAAAAATACATTTCTGTTACTTATAAACCACCCAGTTTATAGGCTTTTTGTTATAGCAGACTAAGACTTTCTGTGCCTTCTGCTGGGCCCCAGAGCCCTGGGCTGGCCTCTGGCATGGCACTTAACCAGAGCACAGCATCGATGGCTGTCTACCTGTTGGTCCATCCCCCCAGCAGACTCTCCCAGCTGTCTAGAAAAAGTCCAAGTTCCCCAGCAAGTTCCCTAGCACCTGGCTAGGCCTGACCCACAGCATGTGCCCCAAGAGTTGTGGAAAGGAGGAGCAAATCAGTATATAAGCCAATTTTCCGATGCTCCAAGTTGGAAGCCATCCTAGTGAAGAGAAGTTTCTCTAAGATCTTGTTCTGGGAGGACGACATTTAGGGACTAGGGCCATGAATTAGAAAGGTCAGAGTCCCCGGCAAACTAGATTTCCCTTCTAGCTGCTGAGGAGAACAGCAAGGGCTGGACGGTGGACTTTAACTTGAGAATGGAGCAGTGACTCATGGGGCCTGGGCCTTCTGAGCCAGGCCACTTAGGACAGAGCCATTAGACCTGCAGCTTGGAGGGATGTCCTCGCCCGCCGGCCCCTGGCTCCCACCCGGGAACTGAGCCAAACACCCACCCTGGCTGAGATCTTTGAGGTCATTTGGACCAACTCCCCATGCTGAGAGGGACAAATGAAGGCCACAGAGGAGGTGGCCTGTCCCAAGTCACACACAGAGTCACAAGCTGGGCAGGGGCAGCCACCGGTCTGCACATTTTGGCCCATCCCAGCCGACTGCACCCCTACGCCATGTCACTCTGACCATAAGACTGGGAAAGAGGAGTGACCCGACCCCCTGACTTCAAGCCGGAAGGAAGGGATTCAGGAGGGGCTGCAACAACAATTTTTATTCCTTATTTTCCTCAGGGTACAGTTGTCACCCAGGGTTGGTCCCTCCCTGCATCGGGCGGGCCGGTGGCGGCAGGGCTCTTCTCCGCAGGCGGAGAGGCGGGAAACTATTACAGGCCCACCATGCGGGACACGAGCACTGTCCCCGCGGAGCCCAGGATGATTTTGGATGACAGTGAGAGTCCAGCTGCTCCTGGGGGAGAAGCAGAGGGTGAGCAGAGTGGGAAGGAGCCAAGCTCTTCAGAGCTGCAGAACTGGGCCAGCTCCGTGGGACAAAACCGTGAGGTCAAAGACTCCAGGGCCCCTCGGGAGGGTCTGAGGCCCCGGAACCCCAGTCAACACCCTCCTGTTTCCCACAGCCCTCAGGATCTCTGCCGTGGGAGGGCAGGGGCCTGCAGCCCTGGGGCATGCACTCCAATGGAGAAAGCCAGAACCGGGAGCTGTCACTCTCCAGGGAAAGAGGCTGAGCCCAGGTGAGGCGCACATCCCTGAGGCACCCAGCCAACCCACTGCGGGTAGCCAGCCTGAAGTCTGCACACCCCAGGCCAGGGTTCCATCCCTCCCTCCTGCACCTCCCAGAGGGAACCTGGAGGGTGACACTTAGGGACAGAGACTGAGGGTGGGTGAGGCTAAGATCTGGCCTGGGTCCTGAGGCTCTTGTCCTCCTCACGCTGCACAGCAAGCCCCGCCGGGGACACTTACCCACAGACTGCAGCATGGCCACCAGGCTGCCGGCGGCGACCCCGCCCCCGTTGGCGACTGCAGCCACGGACATCATCTTGGCTGCTAGCGAGGAGGCGGCGATCCCGGCCCCGGTGAAGCCCACGGCGCCCAGCACGGCGGGCACGGCCACCGTGGACAGGGCTGTGGGGAGAGGAGCTGGGTTAAGAGGAGGGCTCAGGGGAAGGGACCCCCCCACACACACTCAATCAGGCTCAGGGGGCTTCAGCGGGGGAGGGGGGCCAGGCAAGGGGGTGAACTCTGAGCTCAGGAGAGACTACGGGCATGGCCCATTTCTCAGAGAGGAAACAGGAGTTCGGAAGAGTTCAAAGTCACACCCAAGGTCACACAGTGAATGTCCTGTGTGAGAGGAGATGGGGACCCTGCTGGGACTGCGTCCATTGTACAGTTTCCATGACACCTGTGGGTCCAAGCTCCTTGCTTCCTGTTTCCTGTTCCTGGCTTCCTGCCCATCTCCATGGATTCACCTCCTCCCCAACATCTGCACAAGGCCTGGACAAGGATGGTTGCTCCCAGGCTCGGGGGGGCCAGATAAGGACTTGAACCCCTTCCCTGCAGAGACTCACCTCCTCCTATCACAGCTGCTGCAGCCTTGGCTAGAAACCAAAGAACATTCTGTGAGTGGATCCACACTGGCCTCCCCCTGGCTCCCTGAACCTACAGCCCACCTAGGGGGATGGCGCTGCCCATGTTGAGAGACGGGAAGAAATGACCTCACCTGAGGCTTCCCTGCTTCATTCAGACAAGGGGGATTTCTGGGGAAGGGGACCCTGCAGCCTTGAGCTTGGCAAGGATTGCTAGGGAGTCTGATTCCAGACTCAAATGACTTGTCCCAAATGGATTTGCATGCTTTTTTAACCTGGAGCTATCTGGAGACAGGGTTTGAGGTCCTCGTTCCAGAAAACCCAGTTATCACATAGAGTGTTTTTTTTCAATCTGTGTGTGGCTTGGTCGATGGGGGGGCTGTTTGTGGGGAGAGCAGAAATGAATCTTTCTCTCTGCCATCCAAGCCTGATTTGTTTAAAATAAACAAAACAAAACAAAACAAAAACAAACACACCCTTACAGATGTGGCAAAGCAGGCATGCTGCCCCGCATCCCTTCTTGGGTGAACGAGGGATACTTGGCAGAGTGGTTTAGGGCTTGGTGTTGGTCGAGGCGAAGGAACAGGATGCCACGCTCTCTGAACAAGGGAACAGCACCCCTGACCTCAGTTCAGGGTCAATGTTTTCTTAGTGGGAGATTATATAACTTTCTCATATTGTCCAGCAAATCTTTTCAGACTGCAATAAGCCTTCATGGAGAGAGATGTGCTTCATTTCACACTGCCTGGCAAATCAGGGCAAGCACTGTTGAACACCTGAACAGTGCTTGAGATGAGTCAAGGTCAGACCTGTTGCCCCCTCCTCTGGGAAGCTGCCCCAGAGGCATCCAATCAGAACTCAGCATTGCCTCCCCTGTGGCCGCAGCCCCTCAGAGCGCTAAGACGCTAAGACCCTGTAGGTGTTCATGGGCCTGGCTCTCCAACCCGGTGGGTCCCTAGGGGGCAGGCACAGGTCTTGATCCGCTGTAGCCATAGGGGCCAGGCCTACAAAAGAGTGCAGGAATGAACTCTGCCAGCTCCCCAGGAAGAGAGCCTTGGGGTGATAGGAAAGGAAGTTAAAAGGTGAAAGCCAAACCTGAGTGATCAGAGGGGCCACCTAGGTAGGGTGATGGAGTCAGAGACTTAAGAATCAAGAGCCCGGTTAGAAGGTATTTGCTGCTGGACATTATGGTTTGGCAGGAAAGGTGATGCCAGGCTGGCCGGCAGCTTGGCCTATCTGGGTCCCGATGTGCACAGAAGGCTCATGGGAAAGGGGTGCTATTCCCTTGCTAGCCTGCTGTGGGGCTTCCCCAGTTGTCATCCATGGGAGGGTGGTCTGGTCTTTCTGGGCTATTCAGAACCTGCCCTGCCCTGAGGCCTCCTCCCTACCCCAGGTTCCCTGCATTTGAGTTCTACTTCCAGTCCCAGGCTTGGGAGAAACCCCACCTCCCTGCCCAAGGCCCTTGGCCAACGGTCCCTCCTTCTTCCGGGGTTGTTATGGGATTAAGGCAACTGATAAATGTTAAGTGCTGAGCATAGTGACTAGGACAGCAGAGCACTGGATAAAATCCAGCTGTCCTGATTATTTTAAGGATTGCTTATCATAAGCTCAGGAATCCTTGTATTTCTGGTAAACAGGAAGGACTGCTGGCTGCAGCCCAGGCCCTGACTTCCTTGTCAAACTTGCATGTATTGGGTTACCCAGGGCCAGTTACCTCCGACCTTGGAAACAGTCAAGTTTACCACAGGGGATCCCAGCAGGCAGGAGGCTTTCAGTGTCCCCAGCAGGGATCCCAGGGAAGTTGTGGCCTGGCTCAGAGCAGCTGTGGATGACAGGGTGAGTCCTGAGAAAGAACAGAGGGTGAGTGCACAGGGTCGGAGGCCCCGTCCTCCCCATTCCATACTATGCTGCTGTTTGTGCTGGGGAAGGAGGGAGGGCCCTGGGTGTCTGCACCAGGAGAGCGACAGCTAAGTGGCAGTGTTTGCAACAATTGGAAGCCAGTACTAAATACTCACCTAGTGACCCTGACAATTTCAAAAACATAGTTCTCAGGGTGGAAAAAGCAATACAATGAGGTCGGCAGCACACTATTCTATACATAAATTAAAACACCTGCAAACAGAAAGCCAACACCCATTTTGCAAAAATACATATGAAAAACAGGTACACATTAAGCATATCAGAAAGGTTGACTTTGAGGGAGGGAGTTAATGCGGGCTGGGGGGGGTGGGGCGGTTAAAAAAGAAAACCACAGGCCCAAAATGGCGTCACTTCCGTTAAGGCCCCAAGTGTAAACCAAGACTTAATACCTAACCTGACAGCAGTTTCAGTCCCCCAGGAATATAACCCTTAACCAGTCAACATGGGATTTCCCAGAGAGCACTAGGGAATTTACTGAGGGGTCCCTTCCATTCCCCTTAGGAGGGTGACCTTGCCTAAAACAATGGTTTCTCTCCTAATAATTTCTTTTTTTCTGCTCTCTACCTTTTAAAAACTTGAATTTTCTGTAGCCCTCTGGAACTCCCCTCTCCTTGCTAACTGGGAAGCTGGCCAAATTCATGAACTGACTACTGATAAAGCCAGTTAGATCTTTAAAATGTACTCAGTTGAATTCTTGTTATATAACAGAGGCAAAAGGGAAGATAAACAGCGAGAATAAATAGCTAAGACTGGAGAGGGCGCTCACACAAACTAATGAAGAAAATGGGCCCAAACCGAAGAATTTTGTTAAAATCAGGACACGTCAGTGAAAACCAAGGAGGTGAAGCTAGAAATGGACTCTGTCCCTCCCCATCCATCTCCTCGCCCCCCCACCAGCCCCCCTGGGAGCACTCACCTATGGACACCACCTCTGTGGCTTTGGCCAGGCTCACTGACATTACTTTGGACGCCATTACCTTAGAAGCCAGGGAAGACACTGAAGTGGCTACCGGGAAGAATTCCATGGCGCAGAAAGTGACAAGCACCCAGCCGAGTCTAATCTGCAGAGAGGACAAAATTCAATCCAAGAAAATGTGAGGATCTGATTGGCTTTATTCAGCGAATCATGCATGTATTGGGCTGAAAGGATTTCAACACCTCCATTTCGACCTCAGTTTTCCTTTCTAATTGACTAGGTTCCTCTTATAGCTTATTTTTTAACTCAGGCAGGAGCCTGGGCGGGCCAAGCCTCCCACGGTGGGAACCGAAACTACCCCCCCACTCCCCAGCAATAAAGACCCAAGGCAATGACCTTCACTGCCCATCTGCAGTATTCACTGATTTTGTCCCACATTTTCCTTATGTAAACCTGGCAATATTTTCAGCACTTTGGAGACAGTCTTTGGGACACTGGTCCACTGTCTTCCCTGCACTGGCCTCACTAAAATAAATCCCTTTCTTGTGTCACCCCTGCTCTCTCTCTCTCTGCCTTTGGATTTTGTCAGCGGCGAGTGGCTGAGCCTGGTGCTCTTGCACCCTGCCCCCTGCCCCCTGGTTACAGGGCAGCAGTCCATGCAGCAGTCCATGCAGCAAGCAGAGAGATGCTCTGAGAAGCTACGCAAAAATGAAGGCTTTCCTAAGAAGGAAAAGGTGAGGTACGGTGTCAACAGCAAAAGAAAAGAAAGGATTGTTTCAGGCCAGGACATCAGGGAGAAACGGTTTGTATCACGCAGGTGGCAGACGACCTCACTACTGCTGAGCCGGACATGTCAGGTGGACTTTCAAAAGGTCACCTTCCTGGGAGAGGTTGACATTGTGATGAAGTCTTGGTGTGCTGTGGTGGGGGGGCAAATGACTCCAATGCGGGCTTATTTCTTTTTGAACGGGGTGGAGCTTTGATGGGGAAAGGGGACACCCGAAGTGGGGGTCATGCCCACAACTTTGAAAAACTCGAGGGGCTCCAATGGGGACAGAGAGACTGCTCTGAGCTTGTCAGGGCAGCAGGTCTGGAAAGGGTCCTGGAAAGGATTAAGGGAGGGTAGGAAGTGGCCTTTCTTTCTCCAGGCAGGCTGCTTCCTTCCTCCCACCTCCCAAACTGCAGCGCCAACTTCTTAACTCTTTCTGGGACTTTCTTAAGTTTCCACAGAGCAGTTTATTTTTTTTTTTTTTTAAGATTTTTATTTATTTGGCAGAGAGAGAGAGAGCACAAGCAGGGGGAGCGGCAGAGGGAGAGGGAGAAGCACGCTCCCCGCTGAGCAGGGAGCCCGATGCGGGGCTCGATCCCAGGACCCTGGGATCATGACCTGAACCGAAGGCAGATGCTTAACCCACTGAGCCACGCAGGTGTCCCTCCAGAGAGCTGTTTAAAAGGCACCAGAATTAGGAAATAAGAACCAATTATGTTTTAAGGCACACACTGTCATCAGGTTTCTCTGGGTTCCTGTTCTCATGCCATCCCCCCGACGAGGGAAACAAAGGCAAGAAAAACGTAGCTTAAATTCAATCTCCTTACAGCTTGTAGCTCACTGATAGATACCTGAAATGTGCAGCATGACATGACCCCAGGAATTCATATCTGCCTCAATGCCTTCATGTTTGTTTTATTACAGACTAAAAGTAACCCTAGCTTAACAGCAGCTAGTCCCTCGAGGTCCTGAAAGCCTTGTTTCCAAACTCCTTAGAGACTTACACTATCCCTACCCCCACTTATTAAAAAGTATATAATAATCAGTCACTCCTCCCAGTCCCGTGCAGCTCTTCCTGCCTATGGGTCCTGTCCCCGTGCTATAATAACACCTTTTTGCACCGTAAAACGTCTCAAGACTTCTTTCTCGACTGGTGGGCTCAACGATCCCCCATCATCCTCACTTAAGACAATGAGAACAAAGAGATTACTATCCCCATTTTATAGATGAGGAAAGGCCTCTGGCACAGAGGGGGCAAGTGATTTGCCCCAAGTCCAGCTGCTTCCAAAGCCTGGGCTTGGAATGTCTCCGATTTGGTTCCTCCTGACACTTGTCTTTTTCCTCTGCTTAGCCCACTTCCACCCAGGCTTGAACAAGGTTTATCATCCCAGAGTCCCACGGCCAAAGGGCAGGTGTGGGCTAGAATTCCCTTCCCTCCCTCCTGACCGACCTCATGAAAAACGAAAGAGCCTTCTGGGAGCTTGAACAAGGCTTATCATCCCAGAGTCCCACGGCCAAAGGGCAGGTATGGGCTAGAGTTCCCTTCCCTCCCTCCTGACCGACCTCATGAAAAACAAAAGAGCCTTCTGGGAGCAGATTCACATGGGCTTCCCTTGCATGCACTGAGCCCACCACCCACCAGAGGCTGGAGGCCACGGAAGAGAGAGCAGCCTCTGTCCACCCCTCCCTGTCTTACCCAGAAGCAGATTTTCTATGTAATAGACTCCAAGGTCTCAGCTTGGATATGTTTTCCAGAAGATCTGACTCTGGATATTTATAACAACTCCCTCTTTGACTGGAGCACAGCCAATGAGATAGGTTTTGTTTACTGGAAACTGGAAACCGAAACTGGAAACCGGAACTGGAAACCGAAACAAGAATTGTTACTCGGGTTTTGGGGCTGGCCAAGTAATAGAAATTGACCAGGTGGGGCGCCTGGGTGGCTCAGTTGGTTAAGCATCTGCCTTCGGCTCAGGTCATGATCCCAGGGTTCTGGGATCGAGCCCCGCATCGGGCTCCCTGCTCTGAGGGAAGCCTGCTCTCCCTCTCCCACTCCCCCTGCTTGTGTTCCCTCTCTTGATGTCTCTCTCTGTCAAAAAATAAAATCTTAAAAAAAAAAAAAAGGAAATTGACCTGGGGGGGGGGGGGGGGGGGGGGGGGGATTGGATGTAGAGAGCAAGATGAGCCACTCATGTCAAGCAGTAATGTCAGCAGCCAAGGGTGTTGCCTCTAAGACCAGACATCACCAAAAACCAGTACAGGCTGATGACACATCCGGAACTGAGAACTAGCAGAGCCAGAAGTCTGCCAGGGTCCAAGATTGATTAAATCCCTTGAAAAGGGGAGGATTTTTTTTTTAAGATTTTATTTATTTATTTGACAGAGAGAGACACAGCGAAAGAGGGAACACAAGCAGGGGGAGTGGGAGAGGGAGAAGCCAAGCAGGGAGCCCGACGCGGGGCTCGATCTTAGGACCCTGGGATCATGACCTGAGCCGAAGGCAGATGCTTAACGACTGAGCCACTCAGGCGCCCCAAAAAGGGGAGGATTTTTGTAGCAAACTGGGTACACCCTCTTTTTTTTTTTTTTTTGAAAGAATATTTATTTGAGAGAAAGAGAGCACAAGAGCACGAGAGGGCAAATGCAGGGAAGGGCAGAGGGAGACAGAGAAAGAATTCTCAAGCAGACACCCAGCTGAGCATGGAGCCCAACACAGGGCTCCATGTGGGGCTTGATGTGGGGTTTGATCACATAGCCCTGAGATCGTGACCTAAACCAAAACCAAGAGTTGGAGGCTCAACCCACTGAGCCACCCAGGTGCCTCTTGTTCATTAACTTTTTACCTCTTGTTCTATCTTGTTTGTTGTATCTTATACTTTGCTTTGTGTGCCGTGTTAAGAAGCCAAAGTAACCACATAGTTAAATGTCATTGAGTTTGGAATCCTGAACCTACTTCATAATTGCATTAACTTTGCTTTGTAATTGAATAAAGTTGGCATTGTGGAAAGACACACTCATGTGTGTGCTTTCATAGTGTACTTATGACATGGAAGTTCTAGGCAAGGGTTTTATTTTATTTATTTTTTAAAAATTTCATTTATTTATTTGACAGAGAGAGAGAGACAGCAAGAGAGGGAACACAAGCAGGGGGAGCACCAGAGGGAGAGGGAGAAGCAGACTCCCCGCTGAGCAGGGAGCCCAATGCGGGACTCAATCCCCGGACCCTGAGATCATGACCGGAGCCGAAGGCAGACGCTTAACCCACTGAGCCACCCAGGTGCCCCAGGCAAGGGATTTATTGGGGCTTATGCTCGAGCAACAAGGAGACAGCACGAAAGAAAGGATCCTTCAGGCTAAACAAAGGCCAGGGAAAGTTTTTAAAGAGGCCAAGGTGGGAAAGGAGTGACATCTAAGCATATAGCGGGGAGAGATACAAGAAGTTGAGTATGCAGGTGCACTGGACAGAGCATGCTTTGTCATGCATCGGGTGTCTCATGAGCATGTTAAATCTCCACCCCTGGGTGTGATTTTTAGTATTATAATGAGGGAAAAAGTTGGTGGAAAGTCAGCGTTGGGGTCAACCTCAGTGCAGACTGGTTTGGTTGGGTCTTCGCCAGGCTTCCTAGTCGAGTCCCCTCTTTGGTAGGCATCCTGCTTCCACATTCCTGCAAGATATGCTGCTCAAGGGGCATAGGGTTTCTGCTATCCAGGAACGCTGGGCGTCAGGATTGAGGGGACCCAAATCCAGTCCCTGCTGTGTCTCAAAACCATTGCCACTTTGAAGGCCTCCCTTCTCTTCTTGCCTTGAATTGTTTGAAAGTAAGGTAATCTCTACATAAGAAACCTTTACCTACAACACAGAGCAAACTACGTTAACATTCCTGCCTGTAACTCTCAAACACAATCTAGAGCTTAAACTGTACCCAAGGTAATAATCGATATTGTTTAAAGCTCTAAAAGGAACTTAAAAAATGCAACTGATACCAACCCAAAAGCAGGTGGCAACCCAGTGACTGCAACCAAGGACTTGGTCAAGGCAGACAGATAACCCCGCAATTAGAGCCTAAAATCTTCTCTCAAGAATTATAATCAACCTTTGATTTTATGTGCTTAAACTTTGAGGCTGATTTCTCCTTCCTTTCACCTTTAAAATTCCTCCCCTGCATGGAGGTAGTAAGATGGTTGGTTGTCTGGGACATTAGCCTGCCATCTTCTTGGCTAGTGGGCTTTCTCAAATAAATTGTATACTTTGCTTCAACAACTTGTCACTCAACTTATTGGACGGTCCTGAGGTGAGCAGCTCGATCGCAGGTTCAGTAACCCTGTCAGGGGTACAGAGGAGGGTCTTAGTGTCCCTGCAGAGGTTGTTTCTTAAGTAACTTTTATTTAAAATAGTCAATATACCCACATGGCACATTTTGCGGCAGCCTGCCTTTGGTCCCTACACCAGCCAAGGGAAACATGAAGTTATTATAGAGAGGATCTGGTCACTGTATCCACCGCCATCAGCTAATATAAAGTGCTTTGTCATTTAATTCAGGGACAGGATGTACTGTCTGCATAATACAGTTCATAACAAATCTGATCGAAGTTCTAGAACAAAAGGATAAATACTGATTTCTAATAAAGACAAGAAGGTGGTTTTCAGAATAATATTAATCCTTGCAGTGGCCAACGTTCAGTTATTCAGAAAGCCTCTACTGAAGGCTGGCCCATCACGCCAGACACCGATCCAGGCACTGAGACAGCACAAGACCCAAACGAGATCAAAGTACCTGTCCTCACAGTTTACAAGCCAGCAGGAGGGAGGGGGGATGAAACCAGATAAACAACTGTAAAGTCACACAGTCTATTATTTGAAGAAGTAGCAAGGCAAAAGGAGGTGGAGGTATGAGCCAGGCAGAATTATGGGCGGAAGTCCTTCCCGGTAGAAGGAACAGAGATGGCAAAGAGCCAGGTATGAGAGGAACAGGGAGGAGGCCAGTGTGGCTACAGCAGGTGGTTGAGAGAGAGAGGTAGGAGCTAAAGTCAGAAGCTGACAGGGAGCCAGGCCATGTGGGGCCTCATAAGCCATTGCAAGGACTTGGTCTTAGTCTCTGAGCAAAATGGGAAGGTCTTGCAGAGGCGGACAGAGAAATGGCACCATCGGGTTCACGATAGCTGTTGCATTGAGAACAGATTGAAAAGGTGTGCTGGAAAGTGGAACATTTGACTCTTCGGAGTTTAAGGATCTTTTTGGTTAAGTCCTTGGGTTTCTCGGGGCCAAACTAATACCTAAATGGGATGTGCTGCTGGGTTGGGGTTGTGCAGTGTTTTATAGTGTACCTTGTTTCATGGAAATTTTCTTGAGGCTGGTGGGTGACGTAGTTCAATTTAACCTGTTTGATGACCAACTTATCCTAACACAGGAGTCTTTGGGTTTGGGGGCGATTGCTCTAATAGCGCTTAGGTTCTCGACCCGTGCCCACCAATTTTTGTGGCTTTTTGGCTTTGGAAATCCCCGTTAGCAATAGCCTTTATCTACATAAAATAAGACAAACATATGCATCTCGGCACACCAACGGTACCCAAGAAATGTTACTGTGACTGGCCAAGAGAAATTGTTGTGCACACCACCAGCAATTCTCAGCGTGGACTAACCCAGAAGACTAGTAAATGGGGACTGCACACTAGAGCTGGGGAAGGAATCCCCAACAACCAGGGAATTGTGAACTGAACACAAGGGACTGGGGACTCAGGTTCTGGGCAGAACTGTCTGCCAGCTGAAGCTGACCTGCTAAACCCAGGACTGGAGAGCGAATCTGATGGGGAGCTCGATGCAAAGAGAGCAGAGCTCAGAACTGAAAGGAATTTAGCCCTAGTCCTACACGGCAGCATGGGCTGGTGGTGAACAGCATGACGTTCTGGTTAACGACATGGAAACGTGTAGTAAAAGCTTCCATTCCATTTGGCTCAGAAATTTTGCTTTTTGGAATTCTTTTTAAGAAAAGAATCAGACACGCACACAAAAATGTCAGCACATGAATGGTTATCATGGTGTTACTGATGACAGCAAATGTTTGAAACAGGAAATCAAGTCAATAAAATGTTGTACCTCCACATAATACAATTCTACGCAGCCACTGATCATGGAGGCAAAGGCAGGTTTGCCACAATGTGAAAGAAGCCTGAGCTCAGGGACCCTTTCCTGCGCTGGCTCCTTCTAAGATCCCGAGAGCGATTCTTGCCATGTGTTCACATCACTATTCTCATTATTTGCAAAGGTAGGATATTCTAAGAGTAATTGGTTAAAACTGCTGTCTCTTCCCAATCTGACTTCCCTCTGCCATACTTCCCCAGTTTTGGATATTATAGTGCCACTGGGATGTTGTATTGTAATGATAATTTTTTAAAGAGTTCTCCCTCCCCAATTATGTAAGCTTCAGGCCTCTAAAACTTGGATCTGTCCCCATTTATAGATTTAGATTTATTGACATGGGGAATTGTTCATTAGGTACTGTTGAGAAAAAGAGGCACCTTATCAAATGGTGGTAAAGAAACACCAAATTACTGCGTTTATATGTACGTACTCTGTGGTTTTTATGTTTTAATGCATGGTGCTTGGAGCTTCTTCAGAGGTCTGGGCAAGGCGTTAGGTGAATTATGATGACTCAGGTGTAAGTTATTTTTACCATCTGAGTGGGAAACAGGTTTTTTATTATTTTTTTAATTTAAATTCAACTAATTAACATAGTGTATTAATTTCAGAGGTAGAGTTCAGTGATTCATCAGTTGCATATAACACCCAGTGCTCATTACATCACCTGCCCTCCTTAATGCCCATCACCCGGTTACCCATCCCCCCAACCCCCTCCACTCCAGCAACCCTCAGTTTGTTTCCTGAGATTAAGAGTCTCTTATGGTTTGTCTCCCTCTCTGGTTTCGTCTTGTTTCATTTTTCCCTCCCTTCCCCTATGATCCTCTGTCTTGTTTCTCAAATTCCTCGTATCAGTGAGATCATATGATAATTGTCTTTCTCTGATTGATTTATTTCGCTTAGCATAATACCCTCTAGTTCCATCCACATCGCTGCAAATGGCAAGATCTCATTTTTTTGATGGCTGAGTAATATTCCATTGCATATATATATACCACATTTTCTTTATCCATTCATCTGTTGATGGACATCTAGGCTCTTTCCACAGTTTGGCTATTGTGGACATTGCTGCTATAAACATTGGGGTGCACATACCCCTTCAGATCACTACATTTGTATCTATGGGGTAAATACCTAGTAGTGCAATTGCTGGGTCATAGGGTAGCTCTATTTTTGACTTTTTGAGTCCATACTGTTTTCCAGAGTGGCTGCACCAGCTTGCATTCCCACCAACAGTGTAGGAGGGTTCCCCTTTCTCCGCATCCTCGCCAACATCTGCCGTTTCCTGACTTGTTAATTTTAGCGATTCCAACTGGCGTGAGGTGGTATCTCATTGAGGTTTTGATTTGGATTTCCCTGATGCCGAGGATGTTGGGCATTTGGGAACAGTTTCTGCACTGCCATGCAACCACGTCTGACACCAGATGTGTGGGCTGTTCTGTACCAAACAATGCTCCATTTCTCTATGGACAGCAGTTCAGTGTCCTGCAATTCAACGCAATTCTGACACTAACTGCAGTTAACCCCACAGGTTAAGGGCTCAGGGTCATAAGACTGCCTCCCTTAGATGCTAATCCTAAGAAATGGGTCCCAGGTTACCCACAAGTTCTGTCCACCTTGGCTGCACATTGGGAGTTCCCATGACCCCCTCCTTGGGTTGGACAATTTGCTAGAAAGGCTCACAGAACTTGGGAAAATGCTTGACTTACTATTACTGATTGATTACAAAGTTTATTAAAGGGTACAAATGAGCAGTCGGATGAAAAATTATATAGGGTGAGGTCCTGAACACAGGAACTTCTTTCTGTCCCATGGTTTGGGTGTGCCACCCTTCCAGCCCATGGATGGATGTGTTCTTGTTTACTACCCCGGAAGTTCTGAGAACCCCACATTTTAGGGACTTTATGCTTCCTCACGTAAGCATGATCAACTCAGTTTTCTCTCCCGTTCCCCTCCTTGGAGGTTGGGGCTTAAAGTTCCAAGCTTCTAATCATGGCTTGGGATTTCTGGTGACCAGCCCCCACCCAGGGGCCCACTAAGAATCATCCCATTAGAACAAAAGATGTTCCTGTCACCCAGGAAATTCCAAAGGATTTAGGAGCTCTGTGTAAGATACTCCACATACTCAACCTCTAATCACGCCCTCCTTCCTAATCTCTGGAAACCATTAATCTGTTCTCCATCCTGTAATTTTGTCCTTTCAAGACGGTTACATGCCCTGTAGACAAGGACTTTCTTCACTCAAAATAATACCCTTTAAATCTATCCAAGTTGTGTGTGCCACTAGTTCACTCTTTTCTATTGTTGAAGAGATGTACCATAGGTTTTCCCCCCAGCTTTATTGAGATATAATTGGCATACAAATTTTGTAGGTTTAAGGTGTACAACATAATGACTTAATATATGTATATATTACAAAATGATAACCACACACCACAGTTTAACCATCCATCTATCATAGGACATTTTGGTTGTTTCCAGTTTGGGCTGTAACAAAAAAAGCTGCTATGAACTATGAACAGGAGCTATATGACAAAGTCAGTACTCGTCACTTCTGGTGCTGGGTTTAACTATGAAAGTGGGCACGGGGAACCAGCCCTCAAGCTAAGGTCAATGGCTTTCTCATTCATTCATTCAACAAACACCCATGACTCACTACGTCAGCCAGACACTGACTAGGCATGTTAGGGAATACCAAGATGAATCTGAAGGAAATTCTTTGAGGTACTTGTAATCTAGGAGAACTAAGACAAGAAAGTAAATCTCCCAATCTAACGCAGAGCTGAAAGTGCTACACTCCATAGAGAACAAGCTGGGAGTCCTGAAGGAGATGCTTGTTGAAATAAATTATTGTGATACTTTATTTAACTTCAGCCACAAGTTGTAAGCAATGTTCTGCAAGGAAATTCTTTCTCTCTCGGCCTCTTCAATTTCAATCCTTTCACACTTAGAACTAGATATTGAGCTAAGTGTCATGAAACTCGTTTGGAGACAATTTCCTTGTCAGGTCTAACACTCTCTAAGGAACCTGCTTTGGAGAGCAAGGAAACTGTGCACTTACCATTTTCTTCTCCCTCTTTGTGCCTCCACTAAAACTGACTCAGAAAGAATGCCATTTTAAAGTTGTTTTTTTTTTTTATATTTATTTGACAGAGAGAGAGATAGCGAGAGCAGGATCACAAGCAGGGAGAGCAGGAGAGGGAGAAGCAGGCTTCCCCCCGAGGAGGGAGCCCGATGCGGGGCTTGATCCCAGGACCCTGGGATCATGACCTGAGCCGAAGGCAGACTCTTAATGACTGAGCCACCCAGGCGCCCCGGAAGAATGCCATTTTAAAATATCATCCATAATAATCGGGGGGAAACACCCCCTCATATCGTGAAAAAATAATGAATAAACAAAAACACCATCTAATCTGATGTCAAAATTTCCATCTCACATGCAAATTTCTAACTTCTCCCTTTTCCCCAGCTTAGGTCTGATCCAGGCTCTGAGACATAGAGCTGGGAAAAGGGGAGGTAATCTGCTCCTCATCCCTCTTTCGTCTACTTCCTCTCCTTTTGGCTACTTCCTCTCCATACGGCTGCTTTCAACTGCCCAAAGCCATAAGAGATAAAGGGGCGAAAAGCTATTTTAACTTAGCTGGTGCTGTTTGCAAATCTTTCTTGCCTGTCCAATAGAGTTGTCTCCTCCAACATGGAGGATGTCCAAACAAAAGCTACTCTTTTCTCTCCTAGAATGCTGTGATGGTTAACTTTCTGTGTCCACTGTGCCTGGAAATTTGGTCAAACGTTATTCTAGATGTTTCTGTGAAGGTGTTTTTGGGACGAGATTAACATTTAAATCTGTGGACTCTGAGTAAAGCAGATTACCTTCCACAGTGTGGGTGGGCCCCATCCAACCAGTTGAAGGCTTTAATAAAACAAAGACTGACATCCTCTGAGCGAGAAGGGATTCTGCCAGTTGACTGTCTTTGGACTCTTCCCTGAGTCTTCACCCTGCTGGCCTACCTCATCCAAGTTTGGTTATGTCAAGCCTCTGCAATCACTCTGGGCCAATTTCTTAAGACAAATTTCTCTCTCTGTATTCTGTATATACATATTCTGTTGTCTCTGTTTCTCTGGAGAACCCTGACTAATACAGATGCTTTTGCCAGTTTTTCAGAGACCTCCACTGAGAATCTCCACCATGCCCCATTTTGACCGCAAGTCCCACTTCAGGGGCCCTATTTCTAGCCTGTTTCTGCTGAGGACCCTTTTGCCACCGAACAGCCCTGTTAGGTAAGGTTCTGTCAGGACAACGCTGCAATCCTCCAAGGTGTGTAACTAGCCCAGAGGGGACAGGAACCCCTGTCCTGCCATGTAGGGACATGCAGCCCTTCCTCCTCACTCTGCCATGTGGACAGCTTCAGTCTCTAGTCATCAGACTTCTTCAGACACTACCTGGGCACAGGCTTTATGCACCCAGGCCCTTGGGGACACACTGGCAAGTTCCCTCAAGAAATTAGTTAAGTTCTGTCCCATGGTGGCTCCAAGGCAGGGTGAGGAGGCTCACTTGACCTAAACTTTATGAATTCCTTTAGGACTTCTCAAGGTCACCAGCCAGAGACAGCATATGGGAAAGGTTTCCCAGATGGCGTGGTGACGCCCACATCGAAAAGGTGACTGTCTACTGTGAAGCTGATTTCTCTGCATATAACAAAGGAGCCAGTTGAGCTTGGCAATGAAAGCATGAGCTTTGGAGTCAGGCGGACCTAGCCTAACCAGCAATGAACAATAGGTGAGGCATGAAAAAAAAAACAGAGAAAACAGCACCTCTGATACAGGCTGGTTGGATTGTAAATTAGATGCTAAAACGTTTGTAAGGCTCCAGGCACACAGTAGGTACTTCATTCGTGGACAGCCACTGCACTAAAACTAGACCAAGAATAGAAGAAAACGCGTACCGGTGCACGAGCTGGCACTGAGCCGGATGCTGAACCGCCGAATCACCCGCTCCATCTGCTACCTAAGCCCGGGAGGAGAACCGCCGGCCCAACCTCACCTTTACTACCTCTCACCACTCTCTGCGCCTGCACTGCGGATATCTGCGATCCGCCGCGGCGGCAGCGAATCACGCGGCGGCGTCTAGATGGGGGCGGGACTTCCTGTCGCAGGGCGCGCGCGTGCGTGAGTGCAAGCCCCGCCCCGGAACTGCGGTCGACGCTGCAGCTGAGCAACCACGGTGGAGGTGTGCGCGGCGTTTGGCCGGCGTGTGAGGGAACCGCGACGGCGTCTCCACGCGGTGAGTACCAGAGCCCGAGCAGGGCTGGGGCCGGCCCCCGGGGCTCGCGTGGTGGGCTTGTCCAGGCCACTGGCCTGAATTCTCGGGTCCACTGAGGGCGGCCGCTGGCCCCGCGTCGGGGACCCCTGGTGTGGGCGTCCAGGCCCGGTGGCGTCGGCCTCTCCGCGTCGAACGCCCGCTGTGCCTGAGGCGGGGCGCGCGGCCGGAGCCCTCGCCCCCCGTGCCTGACCACCCCCGCCGCGGTGGAAGCCGGGTGGTTTGCGGTCGTGGCGGAGCTGGGGCGGTGGGTGAAGCCTGCCTGCGCGCTGACGTGCTGAGCCGGCCGGGCGCCATGCCTGGCGGGTTCTGACGTGCGTCACCTTTTTGTGTCGGTGTAACGACCCCCTGAAGCAGATCCTTCATCATCCCCATTTTACAGGCGAGGAGACTGAGCTTCACAGAGATTGAGACGTCCGCCACAGACCCGGAGCCCGTCCGGATTTGAATTATGGTTTACCTTTGTGCTTCCCTCCAGGACCTGTGATTTTTCTTGGTCTTTCTGGAAAGGGAGACCGTGGATGGAGAGTCACTCAAGCGGCCTCTGTTGAAATGTGTTTTAAATCACTTAAAATGTAACGAAAAAGCTGGATGGGCAAAGGCCAGAATGGTGGAATAGGCATTTGCCTTCTTGGGGCAAGGCTTGAGCCCTTACAATAAAGCTGGGGTCCTACACGCCCCCCCCCCAAGAAAAACCCTCCACCTTCTTAATTCGGCCTTCAAAATGACTTGGGTGTGTCAGGCTTCTTTAGAACCCCGTGCTTTACATAATCTTATTTGTTCGCATAAAACGTTTTGTGACTTAGATATTATTGGGTCCCTCTCCCTTATTTTAAAACATGAGAGCACTGAGGTTCGGGGAGGATTAAACACCACTGTCCAGTGACACACAAGCAGTAAGTACTGGGTCTGGAATCCAAACCAGATCTAGCTCATGTGTCTGTGCTCCTCCATCTCCTGTGTACCCTCTGTTCCAGGCCAGCCTGCCTACTCTGTTGGTATATTTCTTCTCCTCTTTGATCTTCTCTACCTCTATGTCCTCGCTTCTTTGCAGGGCCTGATACTCTGTAGGCTGCTTAGAAGATATTTGTTGCCTCAGAACCCCACGCTCTTCAGTTGCCAACCTAATGGAACACTTCTCTCCTTTTCTTTTCAGCAACCATGAAGTTGAAGGAGACAAAATCAAGGCCAAAGCCACCAAGCTATGGCAAATTCCAGACAAAGGGAATCAGAGTTGTGGGAAAATGGAAGCAGGTGGAGATTGACCCAAATATGTTTGCAGGTGGACAGATGGATGACTTGGTGTGCTTTGAGGAACTGACAGATTACCAGTTGGTCTCCCCTGCCAAGAATTCCTCCAGTCTCTTCTCAAAGGAGGAGCCCAAGAAGAGAAAGTCACAAGCTGTTTCAGGAAAGGAAGAAGGAGAGTCCAGCTCCTCAAAGAAAAAGATGAAGTTCAAGAAGAATAAAGACATGGAAACTGAAGGAATCAGTGTCCAGAAGGAGTTTGAAGTCAAAGATGCTGAGCCAGAGCCCCAGGGAGATGACACGGTTTGTCCTGATCCACAGGTAGAGGAGATGGTATCAGAAAGCTCAGCCCAGACTGTTCCAAAAAAGAAAAAAAAGAAAGGGAAAAAAAACTTGGAGCCTTCCCAGGGTACTACTCCAAAGGTGCCCAAAAAAGCAAAGACATGGATGCCTGAAATGCACGACCAGAAGGCAGATGTAACAGCTTGGAAAGATCTGTTTGTACCCAAGCCAGTTCTCCGAGCACTCAGCTTTCTAGGCTTCTCTGCACCCACACCAATCCAAGCTCTGACCTTGGCACCTGCCATCCGTGACAAATTGGACATCCTTGGGGCTGCTGAGACAGGTAAGGGCATCCTTAGCTGGCCAGGGTAAGATTGCTTTTGGGTTGACCTTGTGGCTGCTAACAGGTTGGATGGCTTGGGGAGAGGGGAATTTGGGGATATAATCACAAAAGCAGTGTTGAGTGAAGGTGTTTAGAAGTCACCCAGCTCTGGGTTGAAATCTGCCACTTTCTGATTGGTACCCTGGACAGGTCGCTTTATCTCTCTGACGCCCTGTAGGTCCTATTATAAAATGGAGGTAACACCGGTACCTACTACCCTTTTTTTTTTTTTTTTTATTGCTTTGTGGGTTAAATGTAAGTGCTACAGTAAAGTTTATGCAGTACACTGCAAGTGATTTGCAAATGGTAGTTTTTTCCTATTCTTGAGCTTTCCTAAATGGCTCAGAGGGGTAAAGTAGGACTAAGAGCGGCCCTCTGGAGAGGTAGATCTTCATTAGTATAAGGAGTAAGTGTCTAATTCTCAAGAGTTGTCCAAAGATAAAAGGGCTGCTTTGGGAATTGGTGAGTTTATCATTATTGGAAGGATTTGAGTGTGTAACCATTAGGTGGATTTTGTATGTAGATTTGGCATGAGGTGACTGTTGGGACTAGGCATTATTTAAAGTTCCCTTATTCCCTGGGCCATCTTAAGACTTTGCGAAGCAATGACAGGTCAATGACTTGACCTCAGTAGTTTAAGTTACTGACTGGAGGGAGGTGCTTGTACTGCCTGGTACTAAAATCCAACTAGATCAGCAATAACTGATAGAAATACATATATAATGTGAGCCACATAGGGATTTAAAATTTTCTAGGAGCCATATTTTAAAAAGGTAAAAAGAACAGGTAAAAGTTAATTTTAACAATGTATTTAATTAGTTTATAAAAATTTCAGTATATAATTAAGGTAAAATCTTTGAGATACTTTACGTTCTTATTTTTATACTAAGTTTTCAAAATCTGACGTGTATTTTGAATTTGCAGCACCTCAATTTAGAGTAACCACATTTTAAGTGCTCAATAGCCATCCATACATGGCGAGTGACTGTTAGGTTGTATGGTATAGAACTAGACCATCTAGACACTTTGTGCCTTGGGTTTCTGGAAAGGGTGGTCAGGAAAGTATGGGTGAGGTGCTATAGAAGAGTCATGTAGATGGAAAAGTGAGGAAGGCTCAGGGGAATGGAAGTAATAATGGTAAGTTAGAACATTTTCTTAGCATTTAAAATGTATCATGGACTGTGTTAAGTACATCACACTGATGAACTCAGTTCTCAAAATCACCCTGAGATAGGTTGCATTATTCTCATCTTACTGATGAAACACAGCCTCACAGAAGACAGTATCCATAAAACCACAGCTGAAAAGTAGTAGTGCCTAGATTCTAGACTAGGTCTGTGTGCTATTAAGCATTCTACTACATTGCTTTGGTTTGTGCAGAGGCCTGGAAATGGGTTTCTGGAAGCAGAGGCAAGGTTGTATGAGCCACTGTGGCTAGAGCCTGACATTTGGATTCATACCACAGCTCCTATCAGGCTGTCCCTGTGGAATGCTGTGAATCTGCAGGTCCAAGACTCACAAAGATTTTCGGGGCTATGGACAAACTGCTGCCCATACAGATAATGAATATTTCCATCACCCCCCAAAGATGCTTTGGGCCCCTTTTGAAATCTCTCCTGGGCCCCCACTCCTTGTTCATCCCCAAGGTAACCTCTAATATGCTTTCTATCACTTTGGATTAATTTGCATTTTCCAGAATTTTATATAACGGAATCATACACTATGTACTTTTGAGAGGGGGTGGGTGTTCGGCTCTTTTACTCAGCATACTTTGAGATTCAACCGTGTTATTGCAAGTACCAATAGTTCGTTCCTTTTTATTGACGAGTAATATTCCAGTATATGGATATAGCACAATTTGTTTATCCATCTGTTGGTGAATATTTTTGTTCTCTATAGTTTTTGGCTATACAAATAAAACTATTTATAGGGGCACCTGGTGGCTCAGTCAGTTAAGCCTCTAACTCTTGGTTTTAGCTCAGATCATAATCTCAGGGTCCTGAGATTTATCCCCATGTCGGGTTCCACGCTCAGCATGGAGTCTGCTTAAGATTCTCTCTCCCTTTCCCTCTCCCTCCCCCCGTGTGTGTGCATGTTCTCTCGCACCTCTCTCTCTCTCTCCCTCTCCCCCCCTCGCTTTCTCCCACCCTCTCCCCTCCCTCCCTCCCACCCCCTCTCCCTCCTAAATAAATAAATAAAATCTTAAAAAAAACCACAACTATCATAAATATTGGTGTGTTAGTCTTTGTATGGGTATATGCTTTAATTTCTGTTGGGTAAATACGTGTGGAATAGCTAGGTCTTAAGGTAAAAGTAACCTTTTAGTTTTCCAAAGTGATTATACCATTTTACATACCCACCCAGTTAGAGTTTAAATTGGTCTCTGTCCCTGCCAATACTTGGTGTGTTCAGTCTTTAATTTCATTTTAGACTTTAATAATTTTAGCATGGTTTCCTTGTGGCTTTAATTGATATCCCCTTAGTGACTCGTTGAGCATCTTTTCAAGTGCCTATTTGTATATTCTTTGGTGGTGTCTTTTCAGTCCTCTTGCCCATTTTTTAACTGGGTAGTTGTTTTCCTACTACTGAATTCATTATATATTCTGGATATACCCCCTTTATCAGATACTTGGTTTATGATTTTTTTCTCCCAGTCTGTGGCTTGTCTTTTCATTCTCTTTACAGTGTCTTTCGAAAGATCAGAAGTTCTTTATTTTGATGAAGATCAAATGATCACTTTCCTTTTTACAAATGTGCTTATCTACAAATCCTTTGCCTAACCCAAGATCACAGAGATTTTCTCCAGTGTTTTCTTCTAGAAGTGTTACTAGTTTTAGGTTGTATGTTTCAGTCTGTGATCTTTATTGGGTTAATTTTTGTTTACAGTGAGAAGTGTGGATCAGAGTTCCTTTTTTTCCCCTGCATGTGGATATCCAGCACCGTTTGTTGAAAAACTATCCTTCCTCCACTGAATTTTGCCTTTGCATCTTTTTTGAAAATCAGTGACTGTATAGGTGTGGGTCTATTTCTGGAGTCTCCCCCCCCCCCCATTGATCTACTTATCTATCTTTTTACATCAAAACTTCACTATCGGGGCGCCTGGGTGGCTCAGTCAGTTGGGCAGCTGCCTTCGGCTCGGGTCGTGATCCCAGGGTCCTGGGGTCGAGCCCCACATCGGGCTCCCTGCTTGGCGGGAAGCCTGCTTCTCCCTCTCCTACTCCCCCTGCTTGTGTTCCCTCTCTCACTGTGTCTCTCTCTGTTAAATAAATAAAATAAAATAAAATAAAAAGAAAACTTCACTGTCTTGGATACAGCAGCTTTAGAACAAGTTTTAAATCAGGTAGTATAAGTTCTCTTTGTTCTTTTTAAAAGTTATTTTGGCTGTTCTAGGCCCCTTGCATTTCCATTTGAATTTTAAACTCAACTTGTCAGTTTCTACAAAAAGCCAGCTGGTATTTGGATTGAGATTGCATTGATTATAAAGCAAACTGAGGACAAATGACATCTGGACAATATAGAATCTTCCCATGAAGGTAGTATATCTCCATTTTTTTTTAGCTCTTTAATTTTTTTAGCAGTGTTATGTAGTTTTTAGTGTGTGCACATCTGTAATTAGATTTGTCCTTAAATATTTCAGGGGCACCTGGGTGGCTCAGTCGTTCAGCGTCTGCCTTCAGCTCAGGTCATGATCCCAGGGTCCTGGGATCGAGCCCCGCATCGGGCTCCCTGCTCTGCAGGAAGCCTGCTTCTCCCTCTCCGCTCCCCCTGCTTGTGTTACCTCTCTCACTGTGTCTCTCTCGTCAAGTAAATAAATAAAATCTTTAAAAAAAAAAAAAAGAAAGAAAGAAATGCTCTTTCTGCATTTATTAAGATAAGTGGTTTTTCATTTTGAGTCTGTTGATAATGGTGAATTACACTTGATTTTCAAATGCTAAACCAAACTTACATTCCTGGGGTAAGCCAAATTTGGTCACAGTGTTATTCCATTTATATATTGGATTTGATTTGCTAAAATTTTGTTGATAATTTTTGAATTTCTGTTCATGGGATATTGGGTTATAGTTTTCTAGTAATATCTTTGGTTTTGGAATCAGAGTAATGCAGGCCTTGGAATGACTTTTGAAGTATTCTCTTCAGTTTTCTGAAAGTTTGTATAGAATTGGTATTTTTTTTCTTCCTTAAATATTTGGTAGACTTCATCTGTGCCTGCACTTTACTTTGTAGGATGGATTTTAACTACAGATTTAATTGCTTTAATGTATTAGAAATATTTGTGTTACTTATTTTTTCTTAAGTGGTAGGTTTTTTTTTGCAGTTCCATTAGTTTTTGTTCCCTGTGTTTTGAAGCTCTGTTATATTTAGGTGTGTAAATGTTTAGGAATGTTATATCCTCTAAATGAATTTATTCCTTTCATAATGAAATGGCCCCCTTTTTCCCCAAAGTATTGTTTTTTCTAAAATCTTCTCAATCTGATATTAATGTACCTTTCTAGCTTTATTTTGATTAATGTTAACATGGTGTGTTTTGCATACTTGTATTTTTTTAAAGATTTTTTTAAGTAATCTCTACACCCAATGTGGGGCTTAAATTTACAACCCCAAGATCAAGAGTCACATGCTCTTAACAACTGAGCTAGCCAGGTGCCCCTCGTACTTTTAATCTATTGACGTCATTGTATTTAAAGTGGGTTTCTTGGAGCTTCTAAGTTGGGGAACCCTTCCTTGTTCTGGGAGGGTGGTGCACCCCCAGTTCCACAGGGACAGAAGCCCTTGGAACCCTTCCAGACTTTGCCTTATGTACCTCTTCATCTGGTTTTTCATCTATATCCTTTATCATATGCTTTGTATTAAACTGAAACTTGTAAGAAAAAAAAATAAAATGGCATTCTTGTAGAGAGCATGTGTTGGGTCTTGCTGTTTAATCATTGTGACAATCTGTCTTTTATTTGTTGAGATCTTTTACATTTAATGTGATTATTGATAATGGTTAAGTTGTAATCTGTTATTTTGCTATTTGCTACACTCTTTCCTTTTAACTTTTGGACTGATTATTTCTTGTAATGGCATTTTATATCCCTTATTGATCTTATTAGCTGTAACTGTTTTAGTGGTTGCTTTTGGGTTCATAGTATATATCTTTAGTATGTCATAGTCTGTCTTTAAGTAATAATTACTATTTTTTATATAGTACAAGAATCTTACAAGACTGTATTTCCTTTTTTCCTTTACATTGTGCTTTTTTACACTTTATATGTGTTAGAAATCCAAAATACATTTTTATGTTTAATAATTTTAAGTTTAAACTTAAGAAATCTTTCATATTTATCTATGTTACCATTACTGTTTCTGGTACTCTTCCTTTGTACAGATCCAGAATTTCATCCAGTAGCATCTTCTACATGGAAGACTCCCTTTAGTACTTCTTGTAGTTCAAGTTTGCTGATGATAAATTATTCAGCTTTTGTGTGCCTAAACGTCTTTACTTTGCATTTTTTTGAAAGGAATTTTTGCTAAGAGAGTTCTAGGTTGTTGGATTTTTTTTTCAGGTCTTCAAATAAAGATGTAA
Source organism: Phoca vitulina (assembly GCF_004348235.1). Taxonomy (NCBI): domain Eukaryota; kingdom Metazoa; phylum Chordata; class Mammalia; order Carnivora; family Phocidae; genus Phoca; species Phoca vitulina. The sequence continues at coordinate 61,654,221 of NW_022589710.1, read as the reverse complement.
TACTGTCTTCCAGCTTTGATGGTTTCTGATGAAAAGTGCTGTTTATCTAGTGTTAAGGGTCTGTTTGCTCTCTTTTTTTCTTACAATTCTTGCTTACAGTGCCTTGTTTTCTTATGGGTTATTTTTTTTACTGAGAGCTGCTCATTTTCCTTTGAAAATGATTTGTGAGCATTTTTTAAATAGTTTTTTTTTTTTTTTAAGATTTTATTTATTTGAGAGAGAGCGAGAGATCAAGTTGGGGGAGAAGCAGAGGGAGAGGGAGAACCCCTTAAGCTGACCCTGTTCTGAGCGCAGAGCCTGATTTGGGGCTCAAACCCATGACCCAGGCTGAAACCAAGAGTCGGATGCTCATTCGACTGAGCTACCCAGGTGCCCCTTGTGAGAATTCTTTGAGGCCTATGATAAAGGTTTCTTCCTCCAGAGATAATTTATTTGCTTTTGCTGGGGACTTTATAACTTTGGAACTACTTTAAATTCTCAACTTGAGCTGTCTTGTTTGTTTGTATTAACCACCCAGAAGATATGAATTTGGGCTTCTTACACATTCAAAGATCAGTTTGAAAATGTTCAAGCATAGATAAAAGTATGCTAATTTTAAGTTTTCAGAAAAACTAAGAAAATTGTCTTCTACTGCCATCTTCTCCAGCAAAGGTCTTAGGAAACTGTATATAGATTTCCATTCCCCATACCCTAATGTGATGGTGTTTCTTCACAACAACGACAAAACACACAAAACTTGTCTGTTTAGAGTTTCAGTGCTTGGACTTTGTGTGTAGTTCACATTGGTGACCTCAGGCCTCAGTGCTAGTCTGCTAGACTTTTTCTCAGGCTTTTAATTACAGATACCCTCTGGTTGCAGTGCTTGCTGTTGGGCAACCTGTGCTGAGTGGAGGAGCTTTGGGTTGTTCAGGGTAGCACGTGGCTATCAGGGTCCCTTATTCTGTGTAAAAGAAAGAAGCCCAGACAAAAAGTATGTGTATTTATTGATTCACACTGTTTCTTTTTTGTTTTACTTCTAAGGAAGTGGAAAAACTCTTGCCTTTGCCATTCCAATGATCCATGCAGTACTGCAGTGGCAGGTGAAGAAGAAGCCTACTCCAGCTCCAAGTAACACAGGAGCATTACCTGGTGAGACCAGAACCGAGGCTGGAACTGAGTCTGGAGTTTTGCCTGATGAGATTGGAATTGAGGGTGAAGTCCTGCCCAGTGAAGCTGAAGTGAAGGCTGGAGCACCACCCAGCAAGGTCAAGACTGGAGCTGCTGTCTCAGACCAGGTGCTGCCCTTCTGTGATGATGATGCTGGTGAAGGACCTTCTTCTCTGATCAGGGAGAAGGCCATCCCCAAACAGGATGAAGACAAAGAGGAAAAGCTTGATGAAGAGGAGACTGGAAGGTTGAAGCAAGAGTTGGGTGGCAAAATCGCCATCTGTAAAGCACATCCAAAGCGCCCTCTGCTTGGGCTGGTTCTGACTCCCACTAGAGAGCTCGCTGTCCAGGTCAAACAACACATTGATGCTGTGGCCAAGTTTACAGGTGAGGTTTAATTCTGTTTAATAAATAACTTCCTGAGAGGATCCTGGGTGCTGGGGTGGCAGAGGTGAACAAGCTATAGCTCCTACCCTTTAGGGGAAATCTCTCTCAACCTGCCAGAGAATTAAGCCTTACAGAAAATTGTTTGAGTGACACTGTCTCAGTTCTCCCAAGGATAACGCATAGCTAATGCCACTCTAGATGCATAGGAAATTAGTCAATTTATTGGATATGGTGGATGCTTAAGGCAGGGGTTGTCAAAAGTACCTCTTTTTGTAAATAAAATGCAGCCACACCCATTTGTTTACATAGTGTCTATGGCTGCTTTTGCACTACTAAGGTAGAATGAAGTAAAGTTAGTAGTTGTGACAGATTTAGCTCACAAGGCCAAAATGCTTACTATTGACCCTTTAAGAAAATGTTTGCCAACCTCTGCCTTAGGGCACAAGAACTTACTCTCTCAGGGAATTCCTTTCGGGAAGGGCTGCGCAGTGAGAATTTTAACTTTATAATAAAAGCAACAGTTACCAAGCTCCTACTGTGTGCCGGGCACTTTGCTAAGCACTTTGCCTACATGATCCTGTATTTTCTTTCCACATTGGATACCTTGAGAAGTCCTCCACCAGAGAACAGAACAGACAGTAGGCATTAGAGGCATTAATTCTAATTGAGGGGGATGGGCAGGACTTTCTTGGGAGGTGTGTCACAGCTGCAGAGTGACCTCCTTCCCAGCATTGTGGTGCACCACTGCTCACTTTTCCTGGAACTTTGGATGTAAACATGCCTGGGTTCAAATCCAGCTCTTCTGTTGTTGATAAAGGGGAGGGAGTAGAAAGAAATGAGGTTGGGGAAGTAGACAGGGCCCAGATCATAGAAGACTTAATGTGCCTTCTAGGAGTGGCACTAAGAGTCAGGCCAGGCCCACTCTTTTAGTGCCCCCCCCCCCCAAAAAGAGAGGGGAGCTGTCCTGGTGATTGATTTCCTCTGCTGATCTCGGGGCACCTGTGTCATTCGTGGCAGAAAACATGCAGCCAACTGAATAACAGGTCTTTTATATTTTGTGTACTGTAGGAATTAAAACTGCTATTTTGGTTGGTGGAATGTCTGCGCAGAAACAGCAGAGGATGCTAAACCGCCAGCCAGAGATTGTGGTCGCCACTCCGGGCCGGCTGTGGGAGCTAATTAAAGAAAAGCACCCTCATTTGAGCAACCTTAGGCAGCTCAGGTAAGTGACATACCTCCCCTTTCCCTTTCACGCCCTTTTCTGTCGTGGGCCTGAGAGAGCATGGTAGCGTATGTATTACCTTCTCCATGGTGTGGTACCAGTCAGACTTTGGCCTTTAGAAAACCATGCATGAGGGGATTGAGTCCCTGGTGGTGGTGGTGTGTACGTATGTCTGTGTTGAGGGTGGAGATGGTAGTTGAGTGTGCTGTATAAATGACTCCTCAGGTTATGTGGGTCTCTCTGTATCTGCAGGTGCCTGGTGGTCGATGAGGCTGATCGGATGGTTGAGAAAGGCCACTTTGCTGAGCTCTCACAGCTGCTAGAGATGCTCAGTGACTCCCAGTACAACCCAAAGAGACAGACGCTTATTTTTTCTGCGACACTGACCCTGGTACATCAAGCGCCTGCTCGAATCCTTCACAAGAAGCACACTAAGAAAATTGACAAAACTGCCAAACTTGACCTCCTCGTGCAGAAGATTGGCATGAGGGGCAAGCCCAAGGTCATTGACCTGACCAGAAATGAGGCCACAGTGGAGACACTGACAGAGACCAAGATTCATTGTGAGGCTGATGAGAAAGACTTGTATCTGTATTACTTCCTAATGCAGTATCCCGGCCGCACCTTAGTGTTCGCCAACAGTATCTCCTGCGTCAAACGCCTCTCTGGGCTCCTCAAAGTCCTGGATATCATGCCGCTGACCCTGCACGCCTGCATGCACCAGAAGCAGAGGCTCAGGAACCTGGAGCAGTTTGCCCGTCTGGAAGAGTAAGTCAGGCCTGTACCCAGAGCCCACGTTCTGGTCATTAGGTCAAGGTTGCCAGGATGGTGGGGAGATGGTGGGAAGCTACCTTCTGACATGGAAGCCTTATCGGTAGAAGGTAGCCCTTTTTTGCGTATCATGAAGCAGGCTTACTCTCATCTGATGCATTTGGTTGCTGATAATGCCCAACAGAAACTTTCTTAATAATGAGTAACGGTGATGATAATACCTATTGTTGTGGATCACTTAACAATAGAGTAAGTATCATGTTGGCATTTTAGATACATTATCACATTCATTCAATTCTAACATCCTTGAGAAGCAGCAGAATGGATTCATGGTTAAGAACACAGACTGGAACCAGACTGCTTGAGATTAAGACCTTGGCTGTGCCACTTCTAGCTGGCCAGATTACTTCAGTGTGTTGCAGTTTTCTCGTAATTAGCATAATAGTAGAATAATAGAAGCTAATGGAGAGGGTTGTTAGGAAGATTAAGGGAGTTTATACGTATAAAGCATTTAGAACAAATGCTTAGCCCGTGGTATGTACTTGCTAAATGTTAGTTTTAATACCGCTTTTCATTTATTGTCATTATTCTCATTTTATAGATTGATAAAAGTAAGATCTAGAGAAGCTAATCAGCTTGCCCAAGGTTTCTCATCCTGAAAGTGACAAAGCTGGGCCTCAGACAAACCGGTCAGACCCAGAGCTCATCCTTACCATGCTGTCACTGTGCATCTCCTTTTGGGCCAGACTGATGCTCAGGCAGCAGTGTGCATATTGTCAGGTTATGGGCCTGAGAAGTTGAGGTCAAGTCTAGATTGACTTTTGCCCAGTGTTTTGTCAGGTTACAGAGTGATTAGTTTCTAGAACAAGTGTCTGGTTTACCTCCTTTAAAATATTGCTAGGTAGAAGTTAGCAGTTTATATGGTGTCTGAGTGGGGTGTCTGTCTGATTGGATGGGGTCCCCTAAATGTGGGGCAACAATCAGGTGGAAGCCAAGGCGCTGGCGTTGAAAGAATACACCTGAGGCAGAACAAAGGAGCCACAAGGGAGTGGGCAAGCGGGACAGCAGAGGAGAGGCTGTCTGCAATGAGGCAGTGGATGGGGCTGTTTTTAAAGGGGGAAGATGAGGGGGTATGGCCATGTATGGAATTCTGCCTTTTTTGGTAACTGTGCCTAGTTGTAAGTAGCCTATGGGTCAGTTAGGGCCTATGGGTATTTTGAGGTGGGTGGCCTGATGGGCCTGTCTATATTCGGCCAGATGGTAGCTGTGTGTCCTTTCTTTCTACATTCCTCAAGTCTGTTTGCCTAAAAGTGGCCTCTACATCTTATTCGATCAGGGATTGGGAAACTATGGCCCATGGGCTAAATCAGCTAGTTTTATTGGAAGGCAGCAAGGCCCATTTATGTATTGTCTCTGGCTACTTTGGCAGTAGCAGAGTTGAGTAGTTTCAACAGACACTATCACCTGCAAAGCCCAAAATAATTTATGGTCTGGCCCTTTGTAGAAAAAGTTACTGCCTTTGACTTAAAGCAGTGGTTGAATTTGTATCATATTCCCCAGCCCTACCTCAGAACTACAGGGAGCAGGGATTCTGAAGAGCCCAGAATCTTAAGTTTTTAAGACATAGATCAGGTGCTTTTGACTTTCCTTGAACTACACATACATTAAGAAACATTACCCAATGAAATTACTGAGTGCTTACTGGGAGCCAGTCACTGTTCTAGGTAATAGAACACTGAGTAACACAAAGCCCTTGTTACAGGGTTTACATTCCAGTGGAGGGAGATCATAAATTGAAAAGCAATTATGTAGTTCGTCAAGTGGTGCTGAGTGCTGAGGAGTAAAGTTGTGCAGGGAGTTGTACTAAAGTGGGGTCAGGGAGGTTTCCCTGAGAGGGAGGGGTTACAGCAGAGTGTGGGCAAAGCAAGGAAACCTGAATGTCTGAGGAAGACTTTGTAAGGCCTATGGTATAGCAAGTGCAGAGGCTTGGAGGCCAGACCATGTTTGGCAAATTGGAAAGAAATCTAGGATGTCTGTGGGACCAGAGGGAAGTGAGTGGGAGGGTGATAGATGATGAGGTCACTGACCTAGAATATGGCCTCATTTATTTTACTGGAGGTGGTCTTTTATGATTGCAGAGTGTGGCTTGTTGACTGTGGTCAGTGAGACCCAAGCTTTGGATCCCAGCTCCACAAGTGAAGAGCCATGTCGGTGCCTTGGGAAGTTAATCTCTCCGAGCGCATTCAGCAGGCAGCAAGGAGTTGCTCACGGACAGCTGTAGGTTGTTCTTGACGGGCTTCTCTGTCTCTCTCCTGCAGCTGTGTTCTCCTGGCAACTGATGTGGCGGCGCGGGGCCTGGATGTTCCCAAAGTCCAACATGTCATCCATTACCAGGTAGGGGAATTAGGGAATTTGTTGCATCGAATGGGGAATTTTTTCAGCAAAGGTTTGGGGAGGGAGGAAAGAAAGGGGGAAGAATTACTAGTCCCAAGGCCTCATGCAGCAGAGTACCACTGGCATCTAGTGACTGACTAGCTGCTGCCATGTTTGGAACACTCATGAGATTTACTCGCAGAAAACATATTGGCACTTCTGATACCACTTAGCCCTTCCCTCTTTGATTTGGGCAAACTCATTGATGTTGGCAGGTTAGAGTCCTGTTTTCTTCCATGGAATAGGCATAGTAGCATGTAAACTGGTTACCCTGGTGTAGAGAAGTAGAAGAGTGTGGTGGTTAGGACCTGCCTGGGCTTAAATCCCAGCTGTGTAACCTTGAGCAAGCTGTTTAATCTCTTTCTGCCTCAGTGTTTTTGTTAGATGGCAGTTAGCACAGTATCTACTTCTTCAAGTTTTTATTAAGGTAAAATAAGTTCTTATGTGTGAAGAGTTTAGAAAGACACAGGGCATATCCTGAGCACTTACTAAATGTGAGCTGCTGTTGATACTGACATTAATATTAGTGCACACACCTGGTAAATCCTAGCATAGAGTGGTGGTTAGGAGCTTAGGCTTCAGAGCCACCCTTGCAGGGTTCAGATGCTTGTGGCCTGCTTCATAGTTGGTTAGCTTTGGGCATGTTACTTAACATCTCTGGTTTCTGTGTCATTGTAAACTGGGAGTGATGATGCTGCCTAACCCTTAGGGTTACCATGAGAATTAAATGAGCTCCTGTTGATGAAACCCCTAACACAGCACAGCATTAAGTATAAAGTGGTAGCTATTCTGGCGTTATTATTTCTCCTTTCTAATCCCTCATGCTTTAAAAAATCTTTCAGGGTGTAGGGGCGCCTGGGTGGCTCAGTCGGTTGAGCGTCCAGCTCTTGGTTTCAGCTCAGGTCATGATCTTGTGGGTCATGAGATCAAGCCCAGTGTGGGGCCTGAGCTCAGTGGGGAGTTTGCTTGAGGATTCTCTCCTTTTGCCCCAACCCCCACGTGCACTGTCTCTTTCTGTCTCTCAAATAAATAAATCTTTAAAAAAATCTTTCAGGGTGCCAGTTCAGTTTAGCAAATCTTTCTTCTTCCTCTTTTTGGGGAAGAGGCTGGGCCAGTTTTTGTGGGAGAGATCCAGATGAACAAAATGTAGTCCTAGCCCCTGAGAAGTATCAGACCAACTAAAGGAGATGAGACCAAAAGCCATAATTTAAGGCAGAAGATATTAGAAAGTTGCAAAATATAATGGGAGAGAGTGGTAACTTCTAGTTTGGGAGGTAGGAAAGGGCTTTCTTTTAAAAGATGCTTTGCATTTAAGGATGGGGGGAGGATCTGGGCATGTAGAGGTGGAAGGGAAGGAGGAGAGAATGTGTGGAAGTGGCAAGTTGGCTACGAGTGGGGGGTTATGTTGGGAGAAGAAAGTGAAAAATGGCCAATAGACCACATTTCTAGCACCATTATGAACAGTTAAGTACTTAGAGCTGCATTGGAAGTGGTAGTATTAACCTGGGCTCAGTGGAGAAGACTGTTCTGGATTAGTGGTGAGTGCCATGGGTGCAGGGGAGGGAGGGATTGTTAGCACCCATGCCACACCTATGGATAATATATCCAGTATGTATTAGAGTAGAAGCAATGGAGCCTGGGGGGGTTAGTGTGGTCTTTGCAGCTTGACTGCTTCAGTTCGAATCTTGGCTCCACTATTTAGTTCCTCCACCTAGAGGGAATTGCTTAACATTCTGTGTGTCAGTTTCCTTGTCTATAATATGGGTAATCATGAAAGCACTTCATGTTATTGTTTGTGAGGAATAAGTGGGATACTACATGCAGAGTGCTTGGAATTGCCTGGCCCATTGTAATCACTCAGTAAATGTTGGTTATAATTATCATGTTCAGTCATTCATATAGAGTTAATGAAGAATCAGTGGAGTTTCTGTAGTTAGAGTGGGAATTATGGTCAGAGCTTTGACTCAGGAAGATTGCAATGGCAGCTTTGGGCTGGGTCAAGGGGAGTGGGAGAGACCAGAGACGAAGTAAGTGACTGTCGTTCTGTTGAGTGGTCATGAGGGCCTGAAACCAGGGCAGGGGGCATGGGAGGGCAGACGCTGCACAGTGAATGGGCTAAAGAATTAGGACTAAGGGAGAATGGGCTGGATCTGTCCACAGTGCTGGAGAGGTTTCTAACTGCCTGGCTCGGGGAAGCTGGCCCTGAGGGGAAGAACACTGTTGGGTGATAACCACGCGTTGACTTCTTGGTTCCTCTGGCAGGTCCCTCGCACCTCGGAGATCTATGTCCACCGAAGTGGTCGAACGGCTCGTGCCACTAATGAAGGTCTCAGCCTGATGCTGATTGGGCCTGAGGATGTGATCAACTTTAAGAAGATTTACAAAACCCTCAAGAAAGATGAGGACATTCCACTGTTTCCTGTGCAGACAAAGTACATGGACGCAGTCAAGGTAAAAAGAAAAGTTAAAAATCTAGTACTAAGGAGGGAAGGGATTGTGCTGTACCTTCACCTTGCTGTGAGGCTCTGGTTCTGCCAATAGCTATTTAAATAGGAAGATTCGTTAAAAAAAAAAAAAGAAAGAAAAAGAAAAAAAAGGAATGTGGGGGCACTGTACGTGGTAGAAGGTAGAACGGTGAGTCGTCAAAAACAGGAATTTTCTTCTTGAGCCCTTTCTTCACTGCCTGCCCCTGGAGCCTTCACTACCACTTTCTCCCTCCACTGGACAAGGACAGTGAGTGTGGCTTCCTGGACATGCAGTGGTTGTAGGGAAGTGAGGTCAACTTGTCTTGCTGAGGCAGATACTAAACCTTTTTCACATTCCTGAAGCAAATGCCAGTAGTTCTATCTTTGGGGTTTTATTTTATTTTATTTATTTATTTTTAAGATTTTATATATTTATTTGACAGAGAGAGACAGCCAGAGAGGGAACACAAGCAGGGGGAGTGGGAGAGGGAGAAGCAGGCTACCCACTGAGCAGGGAGCCCAATGAGGGATTCGATCCCAGGACCCTGGGATCATGACCTGAGCTGAAGGCAGACGCGCAATGACTGAGCCACCCAGACGCCCCTCAAGAGCTTTTTTTTTTTTTTTTTCTTTAAAAATTTTATTTATTTGACAGAGAGAGATAGCGAGAGCAGGAACACAAGCAGGGGGAGTGGGAGAGGGAGAAGCAGGCTTCCCACCGAGCAGGGAGCCCGATGTGGGACTCGATCCCGGGACCCCGGGATCATGACCTGAGCCGAAGGCAGACGCCCAACGACTGAGCCACCCAGGCGCCCCTCAAGAGCTTTTTTAAAGACACAACTTATATGAGCCTTTGCTTCCCAGAGGCCTGAATGCTGTCAAATGAACACTATTCCTTTCCCCCAGGAACGAATCCATTTAGCTCGACAGATTGAGAAAGCGGAGTATCGGAACTTCCAGGCTTGTCTGCACAATTCTTGGATTGAACAGGCAGCAGCTGCCCTTGAGATTGAGCTGGAAGAAGAGATGTATAAGGGTGAGTGGACTGGATGGGACTTGAATACATTCAGCATTTTTCATTTGTTTTTTCCTTCAACTTTTGTCTTGTTGGAACTTCACCACTACCATGGGTCCTGTTAAAATCAGCAAAGATTTCCTTCTTTGCAAGAGGCCTTAGTCCCAGATGAGCCGACAGTCCTTGGCCTTTGTTCCCTCTGTCTTACTTGTCTCGGCTGCCTCCCTCATGTGACATCAGGGGTAGGCTTTGCAGCCAGGGGCCATGCTGGTCCATTCCCTTAGCTGGCTGTATGACCAGGTCAAGGTCTTTAATTTCTCTTTTGTACTAGGCTGTCATCATTTATAAGATGCAGGTCATAATGTTCCTACCTCATGGGGTTATTGCAAAAGATGGGTTGAATTGATGAATATAAAGTGCCTTTATCAGTGCCTGGCAAATAGAAAGGATTTCATACATTTTAAGTTATTATTTATGATTATTGTTACTCCTACACCAGTCATCATCTCATCTGACTTCCGTGGTCACATGACAAACAGCAGGAATTTTTTTTTTTTTTTAAGATTTTATTTATTTATTTGTCAGAGAGAGACACAGCGAGAGAGGGAACACAAGCAGGGGGAGTGGGAGAGGGAGAAGCAGGCTTCCCGCCAAGCAGGGAGCCCGATGTGGGGCTCGATCCCAGAACCCTGGGATCATGACCTGAGCCGAAGGCAGACGCTTAACCAACTGAGCCATCCAGGAGCCCCATAAACAGAGCAGGAATTATCATCCTTTTACATATGGAAATTAGAGGCTCATGGAAGAGAAGCTGTTTGTGCAGGGAAATAGGTCCATTACCAGGCCTTTCCTGAGCCCCTACTCTGAACCTGGATCTGTGTGGTCCCTGCTCTAGGAATGCTCTTGAGTCTTAAGAAGTGGTAGAACCAAATCTAGAACCGATGACACCAGAGTTGATCCGGTGTTCTTTCCATCCCAAAGTGGGCAGCCTAGCTGAGGTGTTGGCATCTCAGTGCCAGAGCCAACAAATTCAGAGGCTGACAAGCTGTCTGCTCAACATGGAAGCTGGGAACCAAACCAGTGGGCTTGGTGACAATGAGCTGTTCCTGGTAGCTCAGACTTGGGGCTGGTGTGGGGCCCTGTGGCTGTGCCCACCTCCACAGGTGCAGTCACAGTGCTGGTGGGGAGGTTTAGAAGAGCTGGGCTGCCAGATGGTGTTCACAGTCTCCTGGGTCTTTGTACTTGTCGACTCACCATACCCCAGCTAGCAAGTAGCAAGTGGGTGGGTCGTAGGAAGAAACTGATCTTCAAGTCAGGAACCTTGGGTTCAAATCTCAGTTTGACAACTAGCTAGCTAGCTCTGTGACCTTCAACAAGTGCCCTCGAGTAAAATGGAGGTAATTCCTGTCTTAGAGGCTTTTTTTTTTTTTGAGGAATGAAGGACATAATGCCTGAGTATCCCTCCCCAACTATGTTAGAAGTTAGCTAATACTAGCTTCTATAGAGACTTTTGAGCTTTGATTCCTCAAGAGTACCAAAACATTTTTTGTCACAAGTATCCATCAAGGGAAACAGAAAGTGTCTACAAATCATAGTGAATATGGTCTGTTTTATATTGTCTCTTAAGGAAGAAAAACTGACCAGCAAGAAGAGCGTAGGAGACAAAAACAGATGAAGGTCCTGAAGAAGGAGCTGCGCCATTTACTCTCCCAGCCGTTGTTCAAAGAGGACCTGAAAACGAAGTATCCAACTCAGTCTGGCAAGCTGCCCACGCTCATGTCTACCCCAAGAAACGGTGAGTCTGCCTTGAGCTGCCTCACCAAACAGAAGAAGCAGCAGAAGAAGCCGCCAAAAGGGCAGCAGCAGGAACAACCGCAGCCAAGTACAAGTGCAAATTAACTGCGCTCCAGGTCAGTCTGTTAGTGACTGCACATTGTTTCTATGTTCTCTGGTTATGTGGAAAAGCTTCCCACTTTCCCTTTCACTCCACTGTCAACCCCGGTTATAAAAATCTCCCTCTTCCATGCCAGCCCCCGTCACAAGAGAGACCTCATGCACATTTGTGTTGTTTTGGAGTAAGAATTCTATGCAGCAGCTTATATATTTCTGTATTCCAGTGTGTATAGGCTTCTTATATGTTTAGCTTGTTTTCGTCAATTAAAAGTAGTCAGAACCAGCATGTTATCCTGAGTTTTTAGCCGGAATATAGCTGTCCTAATCCTCTGGTTGCAGGATGCATGTGGGGTGCGTCTCATCCCATTGGATAGTGTGGATGGAGCAGTAGGCTTAGCTTGTATTCCTGCTTTTCTCCACAGCAGAACCCTAATAGCTCTTTAGCTCTCTACCATTCACCTTCTCTTGTCTGAGCCACACTGCAAGACGGGCAGGGAAGAGGTTGCCGTCCTTGGGTTCCAAGAGAACACAGGCTTCCTTAACATCACAGCCATTTGTGGGGAAGCCAGAACAGGTACGCAGAGTCTGGCATTGTGAGGCACTCCAGCCTTGTCTCCCCTCCCCTCCTCTGTCCGGAAGTGGTTGTTGCCCACAGTCCCACGCGCCCTTTCTCTTGTCCTGAGCCTTTATACAAGCTTTTCCCTCCGCCTGCTTGCCTTTTTCCCTATCCTTGAGCACGGCTACGTGTTCTCTAGGTCCCTGAGCCCCCAGGAGGGCATAGTGTCCATAGCAGCCGTGCTTATCCTCTCAGTAGCACTTGGCACACTGTATTGTCTCTGTTAAGCTCCTTGACAGCATAGGCTGCTTTATTACGCCTTGCAGCCCTTGGGCTTAGGTCAGGGCATGATGTTAATACGTGCTGAGGGAACCAGTGACTTCTTAGTGTGTGTGTGGGCACCCCCCCCAGCTTTCTCTAGGTTAGTCTAGGTGAGGAGCCACAATTGCCAGAGAAGCATAGATTTCTTCACAGCTAAGTCTGGACTTCTAAACACATGTCCCCTCGGCTTCATGGTTGACAGGTTGGCAGGATGGCAGCAGTGTTCCCTCAGCCCCTCTGGGTAACTACAGTAGGAGAGCTGGACTGAACTCAGAGTCAGGTATCCTTGAGTGCTGATCAAGTACCAAGCACTGTTAGGCACTGTCATCTACTTTATCATTTGGGGTTTTTTTTAAGATTTTATTTTTTAGAGAGTACAAGTAGAGGGAGGGGCAGGCAGAGGGAGAAGCAGGCTCCCTGCCGAGGAGGGAGCCCGATGAGGGACTCAATCCCAGGACCCTGGGATCATGACCTGAGCCAAAGGCAGACACTTAGCCAACTGAGCCACCCAGGCGTCCCTATCATTTGGTGTCTAACAAGCATCTGAGATACAAGTCCTAATACCTTTTTGTAGTTGAGAAGGTGACACTGAGTGGTTTAAACTTGCTCAGATCACAGAGCGGCCAAATGGCAGACCTGGGATTAAAACCGTGGATATTTCCTTGCGGGCATGTACAGAAAACTGCTTCAGTCTTAAAAGGACAGCAGTGTTGTTAAGGAATGTCTCCCCAGGGTCACCAGTGACCCAGAGAGGAGAATGCAGTAGGAAACAATCCTAGTCTGCGAGATCAGTTCTTGGGTGACAGTTGGTGGAGGATGGCAGGGGACTCACCATTATCCAGATGATACAGTGGTGGTTTGAGCAGCCCTAAGGAGACTTAGCGGCCCCTGAGTCATGAGAGGCCTGAGGCTACTGGTCACAGGTCAAACAGACCCACCGATGGCTGTTGACATGCTGCCCTTGTCCCTTAACAGCAAATGCTTTTTTTTTTTTTTTGCGCGGGGTAGTGTGTTAAGGGGAGTCGGTTTTCAAAGATAAGGTTAGCATCCCAGGCAGTTCTGTTCTTTGACTTGATGACAGTAAAGCTTTGGTGAATCCTGTAGTTTCTTTGGCACCTCCAGCCCAAGGGTAGAACTTGCTGAGTATATGGATCTTCCACTAAAGGAGAACCCGCTCTCTCCTGCTAATCCACTCACACACATAAGCCCTATGGGAGAGTGCTGATCTTCAGTGCATGTCAGATACCAAATACTAAGAAACCAGGATAAAAGTTGTCATGGAAACCATTTTAATGCTAGGAAAATGTTTCCACCGACTGCCGGGAGAAGCTGTAGGGCCTGCCCTCCCTCCCCCAACCCTGGGCAGCTGCTCACTGAGCCACAGCTCCTGCCCCCATTTTGCACAGTGTGAAAATGGTTCTTAGACTTGTCTAATGGCTCCTGACACTTCCCCGTTTGGGAAGCCAGAGTCCCTGCCAAAGAGGTATTTGCCCACATTGCAGCAAGTGTTCTGCTGCTTCCCCGCTTGTAGAGCACTGGGTGTCAGATCTCCTACATAATCTTGTTCCACTCTAACCAGTGACCCTGTGCTGCGTAGGTGTTGTCTTCATTTCACTGATACGGGAATTAGGGCTCAGAGGTGAAGTTCTTGGCCAAGAGCTAGTAAGTGAAAAGGGAGGATTCAAACCCAGGTGGGTCTGGCTCCAGAACCCCTTTGTGCTTAAAATAGAACCCAGTCAAAAGCAAGGACAGTTCTTTTTGTTGCCAAACATTCCCATTTATAAAGTTCCCTTTGGAAGGAAAATAATAAATGTGCAGTTATAAAGACAGATTCTCAAAGCAACTCTCCTGCCCCCTTTTGGTCTGGGCAGAGATGCCTTGGTGAGGTGGGTGGAGAATTATCCAGGAAGTGTGAATGCCGGCATTACTGGCTGCCGTAGACAAGCAAAGTTAACCTCCCCAGATGGCTGGATTTAAACAAGTTCCTGAATTCTGCCACTCCCTTTTCGGCATTGGTGCTTGCTTTCAGACCATCTGGGGGCAGATGAGAAGGCAGAGAGCATGGAATGGACCAGTGGTTTTGTGGAGGAAAGGGGAAGCACATTGTAAGAACATGAGAATAATTTGCCTGTCTGTGGCATTCTGATTCTAAACTGATAGGATCTGTCCTCGGAAGAGGGTCCCATACGAGCACTGGTGGGCTCTCAGACCTGGAAGCACAGCATAGGAAGTCTTGAGAGGGAATTTCTCCAGCCAGGCTGCCAAAGTGAAACCTCTGCTTTTGTGGACATGCCAAGAAGTGGCAGCTGCCGCTTATGCCGTCCGTGAGAGCCAGCCGGAGGCGCAGGCCATCCCGCAGCCCCTCGGAGCGGCCACGGGCATTCAGCCCAGTGCTGTGTTCATACCCTTTGGTTTGAGATAGTCACAAGTCACATAACATTTCCCCTGTTCTTCCAGTATATTTGTCACAGATCCTAGCACTCCTACCCAGAGCAGGGTGGGACATCACCAGTTCAGAGATCAAGGTCAGGTTTACAGTCCTGTGGAAAAGTGACATCACTTTGCATGAGCCCTTGGGTTTAAGCTCGAGCTGAGGCAGTAGGGGAACCTGGGTCCCTGCCTGGCATTAAAGCACCCTAACATCTGTCTTCACAAAGGCAGAAGAATGATACAAATCTGCTGTTTGTATACAAGGCCTCAGCAATCTGCTGCCCAGTCCCTGTGCACAGCCTGGCTGGCAGCTGACACGCATAAATCCCCGCAGAATGGAACCTGTGAGAAAACGCCTTGGGTTAGGGAAGTCACCCATGGGCAGTTCCACACTTCTGCGGTCTCCATTTCCTCCCACAGAGGAAGAGAGCTTGCTAGCAGTACCCGAGATCAACCAAGGCTCTTCAAGGTCCTGGGGACAGCAAGGTGACAAGGTTATTAAGGGGCACGTCCAGGTGGATGAATGAGGAGGCTGCCAGCCAGGGCTCTTGGCTTCTAGGCAGTTTTCGCAACAGAGATCTCCTTCACTGCCAGTTTCCTGGGCTTGTCTCTGTTCTTTCCCACCTAACTTCCTGCCAGCCCACAAAACTGAGCAGAAGGGGAAAAAGGGAAAGCAGCCACACACCGCCTTGCAAAACTTGTCTGCCCTGCGCAGCTGGAGTCTGTGGCTGCACGTACTGCTGTCTCCACCTGGAGGATTACCTAGATTATCATTCCAGGCTGCGTTGGGGGTGGTGAGACAGCTTCCTGGTCCCAGACCCCAGCCTTCCTTGAGCCTCTGTGCAGGTGGGGCTAGCAGCAGAATCCTGGAGCGCCTGCCCAAAGGCAAGCACGTCTGGCCCTGAGAGAGGGAGAGAGGGCCACAACAACCCGAGCTTCATCCTGAAGGCCCCTTTTTAGACTTCGGCATAAAAGTCTCTTTTTCCTCCTCAGGTTAGGGTAAGAAAACACTCCCATGGTGAATGTTTGGAACCACGCTGAAGCCCTCACATTGGCCAACTGGCCAATGCTTCCGTCAGCCATCTACCAAAGTCCAGTCTAACAGCTGATTGGACTGGATTCTTTTTTTGTAGAACTGGGAAGTCACTGAAGACCTCTGACCTTGAGCTTTTCCTCCCCAGCAGAGAGGCACAGAAAGGAAACCAGAGGGCCCTATTTTTTATATGACAACAGAATGTCAGCACTGGCAGGAACCTTCTCTAGATGAAGAAACGGGCCCAGAGAGGGGAGGTGACCTGCCCAGGGTCTCAGGGAACTGGGAGCAGAGCCAGGGGTTCTGGCTTTGTAGCCCTGAGTTAGAAAGCATTTGATCCTCCATGAAAATAAATACTAACAATATCACTAAGTTACCACAGTCCATAATGGGTAGGCCTCCTTCCCAGTGACTTTGCCCAAAAGACTGTACATTTTCTAATTATAGTTTAAGTTGCTTAAAAAATTGAAAAGCCGGAATTTTCCATTTAAAACGCAGTCCCTTTAGGTGACAGGCTCCACTGCATAGCCTAAAATTAATCAACGTTTATCGGCTGCATAAAGGATGTTGTAGTGGGATGTTTTATAGAGCAGGTAAACGGAAGGGGTGGCAGCCTCGGGGAACACGTGGTGGTTCAGGGCCGTGTCCATCTCATCCACATACTCCACCTGCAGGGCGATGTTCAGTGCCTGAGACAGGGCTGTGATCTGGATGTGGTCACACTCCATGGCCATGGGCTCCACTTCCTGCAAAGGCCAGAATGAAAAAACAAACCCAGTTTAGGAAGGAAGCCTGGCAGAAGACAAATGAAGTCCAGCCCTGGCTTTCACGGCCCTGGGTCAAAGCATCTATGCTGGGAAATAATCTTCACGATAGCTCATCAGGTAGGTACTGCCATCCCGGTTTCTAGAGGAGGAAACTGAAGCCCCGTGAGGAAGAGCAGCCAGAAACCCACTAGAACTGCAACGCTTGAATCTAGATCTTTCTGATTCCAGACTCTAGTGGTATGTGAGAACACTACTTTCAAGAATCAGGGCGGGGGTGGGCAGAATTTTTGAGCTTGGGCTTGTTAATGCACAGAACCAAAGAACCTCAGAGCAGATGAGGACCGTCATGAAGGGATTTCCCATAGGGCTAGGCGAGTGAGTGAGTCCGAATGCTGAAGAGGCAACCGAGAGAGGCAGAGATGGTGGTAGGCTGGCAAGTATGTCCCACATAACCAGGGTGGCCGCCACTCTGCTCCTGCTGACCGTAGCCATGCAGGAATAAGGTCCTGGGAACTGGATCTTCCAAGAGAAATCCAGAGAGTCAAGAAAGCTGCCCAGGGTTTAAATGTTGGCAGCTCCGTTTCAGATAAATAGCATACATCATAAAACAAAACACATCTAAGGACAACTGTGACTTTGGGGCTGCTACTCTGCAATTTTGGAAACAGTCTAGTCCAAGGCCCTCATTTCTCAGATGGGAAATCAGAGGCCTGGATGGGGGAAGTACTTGCCCAGAGCCACATGTTCAGGAGGCAGCTCAAGTAGGATCTGTTTCTGGCTTGCTAATCTTGTTCTTCAAATTACAAATGCAGGTGTGACATCAGGTCCCCTGGCTAGGGATGATGGCACTCAAGTCTCCCGAGGGGAGAGGGGCTTTCACGGCACTTCCCCATGGCCCACATGCTGACTGCCCTGTCCTCCCCAGTGTGTACAATCCCAGGAGCTGGGTATTAACACAGCAGGTCCCAGGGCTGGGGGCTAAGTCCCCAAAGCTTGAGACCCTGAGGACCTACATGAGTACAGAAGTCCTTGATGTCCATCTCCTCATCAATGAAGTGTCGGAAGAATTCCGCGCGGTTCTTGATGAAGGCTGAGGTGAGCAGGCGCAAAAACTGCACGATTTGGTCCGAGGCGCTCTGGTCGTTGAACACCTTCAGCAGGCTGGACACTGACCCGTCCTTCTCTACCAGCTCTACCACACTGTAAAACTGCACCCCCCGGGCTGTCAGTCGGGAGGCACAGGCAAGACCTACCCTCCCCCAAGGGACTCTTTCCACAGGACCCTCCCCCTCCATGTGTATTTCCATTTTGAAATCCTCAAATTGAGTTACCAAAATACGTCAATCTGGGACCAAGCTAAGTAGAGGGTTAGAAATGCTCTGCAGTGTGTACCTTAGCCCAGAGTCCTGTCTAGGGAACGGCAGTTGGATCTCCTCCCATCACTGTGGTTATTGGGATTCTTATTTATAGATTCAGAACTGAATCCCCCAACCCCACGCCCCCTTCACTAAGGGGATCAGGGTTGTAGGGTGGAGAGGGGACATCTGAAGGAGGCTGGGGGATGTTTCCGGCCTGAGAGCTACTGCCCCAAAGGAGGTGCCTCTTCCCTGTGGGAGGGCAGGGCCCTGGGCTCCTTGTCCCCACACACAAGAAGCAACTGTCCTTCCCCAGCTGGGAGGAGCAAGGACATAACTGCAGAGCCATGGGCTGTGCGGGGGCTCCAGCCAGTGCCCATTCCTGCCCGCTCTGCCAGCATGGAAGGACCTGGACCGTCAGCTGTCCTGCCCAGGTTAACTTACAGCATTAAAGAAGTTTCGGAACTTGTGCTCCTCAAAACCAGCAGCCAGAAGGTCATTTGGGGTCTGCAGGACACGTTCTTTGAACCTAAAGGGGATAGACTGATGGCTCACGGGGAAATGCTGATGGAGCACTGCTGTACAGTGAGTGTCCTCCCGCTCTCACCCACTGCCCCCAACACCTGAGGAGGGGTGTGTCACTAACAGGTGACTGACTTCTGTCCTCCCCAGTGTATACAATCCCAGGACGGGGGTGTTACACCCATTTCACAGATTAGGAGACTGAGGTAGTCACCACCTACTCCCAGACATGTTGATTCTACCTTTCAAAGGTTTCTGAACTCTGTCCCTCCTTCCTGTCCCCATGGTTCTTGCCATATGACCACCATCTCTGGCCAGGGCCATGCCCAACCTTCCCGTGCTCCCAGTCCCTTCTCCACGGGGACCTCCGGAGTGACGCAGCACAGCCTTTTCCCTCAGGACACAGCTCCTCAGCACGAATGTCTAATGGAGGACCCCAGCCAAGCTCCCCAACCTCCTCTCCCTTTGCAGCCTCCCTCCCGCCCCAGGGCCACTCCCCATTTGCATTTCACTCCTTAACACCTGTCCCGTCAACCAGCGGCCTGTACCTACTCACAGGAGCTAATTGTTCAGTTTTCAAGATTTGACCAGCCAGGTGTTACACACAGCACCACTTGAACTATACTCCAACACAAAGATAAATATTCAGAACTCAGTTTCTTAATTGTCTCTGCCCTTGAGGCTGTGTCTGTCTGTTGTGTGGTGGTGGAGATAGGACTGGGCTGTGGGATGTTTATCTCTTCCCTGCTCCCTGCTCAGTGACCCCATGACAGTAGCTTGAAAACCAGTGCTGAAAGTATTTATGCCCCAGAAAGGGTTACCACCACCGATCAGGCCCCCCTGCCCCACAGCCGGGAAGCCTTCGTCAGCACAGGCCACCCTTTAAACTGGTGCGGCGGCGCTTGCTCTGTCAGTGCCAGCCCCTCCCTCTGTGCTCCCACTGCAGGCCCCTCACAGTATAGCCCCTCCCGAGACCTGGGGCTAGGGGGCATGGCGAGGAGCCCCAGCAGCCCCTGGCCCCAGGACACGTTCAGCAGCAGAGATGAGCTACAGAACCAGCGACTGGTCCGTGGAGGGAGGGTAGCAGCCCGTGCAAGGAGGACCAAGTGGGGGGGGGGGGGCAGCTGGCACTGGCTGAGCTGCAGTCCATCCCCTAGGAAGGGAGGCTAGACTCCCAGTGGGACAGGAAGGGGGTTTTCACAAGTGTCTAGAGGCTCGAGGGGGAGGCTCAGGTGCCTCGTTGAGGGGGAGGGGGCGGTGGGGGTGTGTGTGTGTGTGTGTGGAGCACGAACATTTAAACCAGGAAGGGGAGGTTCGCGCTGGCCACAGCTGTGGGGAACACGCTGTGCTGTTCAGCTGCTCTTGGGCTTGGGCCCCCCTTTCCGAAACTCCCTGGCCCCCCTGAACCCCAGCTGCATCTCACCAATGACTGCTGACCCCCTGTACCAAGCACTGATGAGCGCCCCGCAGGCCCAGCCAAGACCAGGCTGGGACTCCCACCTGACAAGGTGAGTGGGGGGACGGGGGGCGGCACTGGGACTTGGGCGACGCTCTCTCTGCTGCACGCCAGCTTTAGTGTGGCTTTGGGCAAGGCTTGTAACCTTCCCGAGGCTCAGTGCACTCGACTGTAAGATGGAGTACCACCACCCTTGTATATCCCACTGCCCAGTATATCCCACTGGAAGGCTCACAGATATTTTGGACTCAGCATCACCAAAATGGAGCTCCCAATCTTCCCCAGCCCCCCGCTTGCAACAAGTGGCTTTTCCATCCGGAGAACACTCCGGCAACACACTGGGCAGTCATCCCGGACTCCCCTCGGCTCACGCACCATACCCAGCCGTGAGCGAGTCCTGTTGATGCCAACTCTACAGGAATCTGGAATCCAACCCATCCCCTCCACCTGCTCATGCTGCCGTTATCCTCTCCTCCCCCCCCCCCCCCCCAGAGCATGTCCCCTGCTGTGCCCTCCCACTCTGTCCTGTGGATAGCAGCCAGCAGGCCAGGCAGTGCTCTGCTCAGACCCTCGGGCTCCATCTCATTCAGGCGGAAATTCAGGGTCTTTATAGAGGCCCATGAGGCACCCCGCTCCCCCTTAGCTCCAACCCCTACTTAAAACTGTAGCACCACCCCCTACCCCCCCATCCCCCGCCTCCTGCCCCCGTCCTGGACAACTTGGCCACCTTCCCCATCTGTTTTTTTCCTACACTTCTTGCCATCGGACATATCACATATGGCCTTCGCCCTCTAGCCTGCCTGCTCCACAGGCAGGGAGTTGTGTCTCTCGTTCTCTGCTGCATCCCCACAGCCTACAACAGGGTCTGTGTGTGGGTGTCCTGCTAGGTGATGACCGCAGGGGAGGGAGGGTGCCCTGGAAGGAGTGCAGGGGTGAAGGCAAACAGCATGCAGGGCTGGTACAGATACACATGGGCTGGGCTTTGCGAGCATCACCTTGCTGAGTCCTCACAACAGCACCCTGAGTATGCAAAATTACCCACCTTCCACTGATGTGGAAACCGAGGCTCAGAGAGGTGGAGTTACTTGCCCAAAGTCACACAGCAAGTAAGCAAGAGTGAGGTCTGGCCTCAGAGCCCTGGACCTTGGCATGGTACAACTCGGGGACACGGGTAGTGGGGGGGGGAAGCCCTGCACTGGACTGCACGGTCTCGACCCTGCAGAGCTGCGGGGAGATGGGGAAGGAGATAGGGGACTCTCCATCAAAAGGGACTCCATCAGTTTGTCGTTCAGGAATGACTCGTTCCAAATAAGGAACAGCTAGGCTAATTTCGATCCCTTTTGAGGGAATCTATATTTTGAACAGGCGATGATGGTCTTAACCTAGCCATTCTCAGCCAGGGTTGACTTGTTCCCTGACGAAAGAGGTACCTGATGGAGTCTGGAGACATTTTTGATGGTCATGACTTGGGGAGGAAGGTCCTCCGGGCATCTAGCAGGTAGATGTGAGGCATGCTACTAACTACCCTGTAATGTATGGGGGGGGGGGGGCGGACGTGTCATCAGATACCCTCAGGGCAGTGAGAGCTCCAAGATCGAGAAGCAGGTCTCTTAGCTCCTTGCTGCTCGGAGTGTGTTCTGAGACCCAGCAGCTGGAGCGTCTCCCGGGAGCTGGGGAGAAACAGAAGCCTGACCGAGACCATTCTGAATCGAGACCACACTCAACAAGATCCAGGCAGTTTGAGCAAATGGTAACACAAGCGAAGCCCTGACCTAAGCCTAGACACAAAGGCCTAAAGGGTCGCTCTAGGGAGCAGCTGCTGGACAGAGACCCTCCTCAGCATCAGGTCAAGACCCAGGCCTGACTAGGGAGATGCCTGGTTACACACATGTAAGAATAGGGGCGGCCGAAATTATTCAAAATGGGCAAAGCTTCGTTTTCTTCTTGGAGTGAGTATTCAAAAAGGCAACCAATGCAACCCAGCTAGGCGAGCTCAAGCCAGAGTGCCGGCACCCATGGGGTCACTGGTTCCATCCCAGACTGCCTGGCTGCCCCCACCCCCGCCATGGCAGCTCACTCTCCAGGTTTGGCAAGCCCGTGCCTAGGAAACCCCGTTAGGGAGACCCCGGGCCCCCGGGCCCGCCCAGCGGTCCCTGGCACCCACTCACTTGAGGACCTCCCTGCTCTTCCCCAGCAGGGACTCCAGGTAGGAATAGCCCAAGGCCCGGTAGAAGCAGTTCCCATCCCCCTTGGTCTTGCGGATCGCGGTGAACCTTTTGCTGAGTTCCTGTGGGGCAGAGAAGGAAATGTCATCTGCACCACCATCACCCCTCGTGTCATGTCCTGTGGGAGCCAGGGCCCCCACCTCCCCCAGGTAGCACCTGCTGCCTCCTCTCAGAGCCTTCACAGTCTCCCAGCTACCTTCATCACACAAACGTAAAACCGTGCTGAGCCTGCCCTTGTGGCAGGCACCGAGTGATGAACGGGTCATGGTCCACCCTCAGGCAGCCTACAGTCTGGGGAAATGGATCGTTACAGAACTAATAACAGGATAGGAGAAGCACGGGGGGCCTCGGAGCAGTGGCATCAGAAGTCTAGGAAGGCTTCTGGAGGAATAGCACTGAGAGGAGCAGAAGTGGTGTGCGTGGCACGGGAGGCATGGGTGAGCAGAGGCCTTGAGGGGTGAGGTGGGGTGTGGCTGAGCAGCGGGCCAGGAGTCTGCAGAGTCGGTAGGAAAGACCTCCTCAGACATAACTAAGCGGTCTGGCCAGTCCTTCAAACATTTCTCAAAAGGTGTGGCCCTCCCCAGGCCACTCACCTCCAGCTCTGCTCTGAGCTGCCAATTTCCCCCTGAAATGCGCTCAAGTCTCCTTGGCTGCCTCATGGGGCTACAGTCAGGGTTTTGATAGCAAAGCATGGTCTTCAAGGCGTCAGGGGGTCCCTGCTCCCATCACAGCAATGAGACAGCTTGGAACTAACAGGGCCCATCTCAGGCATGGCAGCAGTTAAGGTCATGCTCCTTGGGAACCCCATCTCATCTCCTGAGAGGGCTGCAGGGTACACGAGTCCCTGCGGCCCAGCCCGTGCACCTGCCCCAGGAAGTGTTCCCTGGGGCTGCAGGAGACAGTCCTGCCAATGAGCAGAAAGAAGCAGAGGCATGCTGCCCCAGAGATAAGAGCCCAGGCTCCTCCTCCTGCCCTGGTTCTGTGAGCTGTCCCTGCAACCTGGCAAACTCCCCTTTTACAAAGCCCAGCTGGAGTGGCCATTCCCCGCTGAGAGATGTCCTAGCATTGTGGTTATGCATGCAGCTTATGAGATCAGGCTTCCTGGTCCAAATCCCAGCTTGTCCACTCACTAGCTGTAGGACTGGGCCTGCCATTTAGTATCTATGCCTCGGTTTCCTCAGCTGTAAAATGTGGGTAATAAAAGTACTGACTTTGCAACACTGTAATGAGGTCTCAGTGAGTAAATAAAGCACTTGGATAGTACCTAGCTATATATAAATATATATTAATTTCTATATATTTATATATATATATATATATAGCAACTAGAAGATTTCTGAGAGGCAGATGCCCAACATCAATATTCTGGGAGCCCTTTAATTTGCCCGGGAGCCTGGCCCCAATGCTAAGCCTTTCTGCTTTCAAAATGGCACCTTTGACTCCAATCCCAGCTCCAGCACATTAGCTGTAAGATCCTCTCCCCCCACAAACCTGTCTCACCTGGATTTTCCTCTGGTAAATCCTGTTTTCAGGATGATCCCGAAGAATTGATAGAATGTCACATTTTTCTGATATTAGGTTGAAAGATGTTTCACTCTGAAAGAAAAAGCAGAGCTGTGACAATTTCAAAGCAACTGACGGGTTTCTACCAAGTAGATCCATGACACAGGGAATGGTACCTTCCCACAAAGGGCACATTCCCAGTTATCTTGGATGTCAGTTCCCTGGACAGGGAGCCAGGGTCGGCCCCATCATGTAGGGGTGTCATCCTGTACCTTCTGAATGGATTCATTTAGAGTATAACCCCTTGAACCTAGTGAGCCTTCATGCTGGAGTATGAGGTGTCTCCTTGTCTCCTGTCCTTCCTGTCTCACTCATTCATTTTATTCGCCACCAATTCCTAAACATCCAGCCTGCACCAAGCACTGTGTGACAAGCTGGAAATAGAGGTTGGAACATCCAGCAGACACACCACCTACTGGCGGAAGTCCATACTGCAGCCTAGCTGGAGTCCGGGTCAATTCCAACCTAGAGGTCAGCTTCCTGGCCCAGAGGCAGGGCTCTGGAGGGCTGAGGAGAAATCCACAGGGAGCAGGTAATGGCAGGAGGCGGCTTTGAGGTCAGGGAAAGTGCAGGAGACGTCTCTGTTCTAGTAGCCAACTCCCTGCCAGCCTCCTCTCTGCCTCAAGCTGTTCCTGCCCAGACTCTGCCCGGAGAAGTGGCAGATGCACCCCTGCCTCCAACCCATCCCTAGAGCGGCTCTGATTCCAGCGTGAAAATAATGTACGAAGAATTGGTATTAAAGTCACATGTCATTTAGTTTAAGAGAAGTGGCCCCGGTGCCTGCACATAACCCAAGGGGACAGTTACGCAATACCGCACGGCTGTACGGTTGATGTTATTTGGGATTTTTGTGACTGGAAATCCAGTTTTCCATCCATTTATTGCCATCATTTTGGACAGAGGTGTTGTCAGAGCTCACCACTTTCACTTTATGCCTCCGACCACACGGGCCTTTCCTGGGCAGCCTCTCTGCCTCCTCACGGACTTGACAATGACCTCAATCCTATAGGGCTGAAGGCTTACAGAAGAGCCTAGATGTTACAAGCCCCTTTCCACCTGGAAAAAATGTCTAGATTTTTGATGATTAGATTTTGCCAGAGCTCAGCACTGGAAGCAGAGAGCTGGGCCACAGGATCATACAACGAGCTGTGAGTGACTTCTGGGGCTACCCATCTCCACACTGGACAGACTCAAACTTGTGACAATGAGCTGCTTTGACTGGGAAGGGGCATTTCTGGCAGCCTGGATGCTCCCTGCCATCAAGGTCTCCAAAGCTACACAGCCTCCCTTAGCACAGGACAGCTTGTCACACTACCCGAGACCTTTCATTTACCTGATGCCCTAGGGCCCATCACAGGGCTGGAACAGAGCAGGGGATGAGAGGTTTGTTAAACGAATAAAAGCCACTGCCTCCAGGAAGCCTTCCGGCTTGCCCCACCTCATCCAAGTCAGGCTTGGGATCTCCCTTGAACTCACACTTTATTCCTTTTCTCCCTTTCTGGTGGTCTCAAACATGCCCTCTCCTGGATTGGGGTGGTGGTGGTCAGACCAACTTCCCAGAGGAAAACCTGAGTGAAGAAGGATGAATGTGTTGTCCCAAGAAGCACAGGAGGAAAAGGCTTTCTAAAAGAGGGAACAGGGCATGCAAATGCTTGGTGGGTGGGGGAAGAGATTCTGGGTTTTATTTCTGGAAGCTTCCATTCCATACCCACATTCTTTGCAAAATTAAGTCCTCACTTCAGCTCAGACAGGGGCAGGGGAACCATCAGGAGTTGTGAAATAACCATGCTGGGGCAGATACTGTGGGCTGCTTTTCCATCAGCCACTACCCATTTCTTCCTTACTAACAGGGCCCCTGTTTTACTCCAGGCAATGTGGTAGAAAATGTCTGGGCTAAGTCATGACAACCCTAACCTCTTCTTCAATGATTTTTCTAGCCTTCCTTTTATCTATGGGCATCCAGGTGATCAGGGCTGGTCAACTGGATCCATGACAAGTATTCTGCGGGGCTCGGGGAAGGCTTTTGGTTTTGGATAAAAGGAACAGAGATGGCATGTCCTATTCCTTCCTCTTCCTTCCTGCCTTCAGTGCAGATGCAATGTCTACATTACAATAGCCATTCTGTGACCATGAGGCCGAAAGCCAATTATGTGGAAAATGGTTGGATGATCTGCTATCCTAAGTCCAAGATGTAGAGAATAACAGATGCCATGATTGTGCACCTACTATGTGCCAAGCTCTGGGACAGAGGCTTACATATCCCCATTATCTCATTAATTCCCCACTAACAGTTATTATATCCACTCCACTGACAAGGTCAGGTCCCTTGGGCCAGGAGGTGATTTAATGCAGATTTGTCTGACTCTGAAACCCATGGAAATTCTACCAAGCCAAACTGCTAGGCAAACAGAGCTCAGAGTCTAGCTCTTGCGGGAGCAAGGCTGCTAGACCTTAAAGGAACACTGTGTGCAGGGCAGGCTAGGGCCTCTGCACCATCAGGCCAGGTCCCAACCTCCTGCCCCCGTGGCCCCAGCCGGGCAGACAGCCTACCTCTCTACCCAGCTCAGTGCCTCCAGCAGTGTCCCCCAGTCTGAGGACACTCATCACAGAGGGAACAAGAGATGATTTACAGGTGATGTCCGGACATGACATTAAAAGACATCAGGACATCAGGAGGGAAAGTTATTCTCTTGTCAGTTTCCTTCAAAATTTCTAATCATGCCAATGAGAAAGTTGGTTTCCAACATACTTTTAACTCCTTCCCACTCTGCTGGTGTCTTTTGGCCAGTAAGCAGGGAGCCTAAAGTGTTCCATTTTCTTTAAGTAAGCTTTACACCCAACGTGGGACTTGAACTCACGACCCAGAGATCAAGAGTCACAGCTCTACCGACTGAGGCAGCCAGGTGCCCCAAAGGGTTCCATTTTCATTTGCAATTCTTTTTAAACGTAAAGCCAGCTTTGGGGGGCACCCGGCTGGCTCAGTAGGTAGAGCTGCGACCTTAATCTCTGGGTCATGAGTTCAAGCCTCCATTGGGTACAGAGCTTAAAAACAAAACCAAAAAAAAAAAAAAACAAGCCTGTTTTATTAACTTGGTTGGCATTTTTATGAGAAGTGAACGTGTTTGGATCTATTCTAAATCATGGAAGAGTTCCATTATTGGCATAACAACGGTTGCTGTACGGTTCATCTTGCACTCCTACTACTATGTGCTAATAAAGGACCCTGTAAGTTTCAGAATAAAAAATCCACTTCTGTGGTTTTGAGGGAAAAGCAAGGTGACCCTCAGGTATGTTTCAACACAGCCAGCATGCCCGCCCGATGGCACCCTCTCACTCACTCTCACTTCATTCCAAAGTCCCATTACCCACCTCACTAACAAAAGGCTTGTTTTTACAGGCCGCTGACTTAAAATGTTGGCTCGGGTCTTTTTTTTTTTTAAAGATGTTATTTTATGTATTTGACAGAGAGACACAGCGAGAGAGGGAACACAAGCAGGGGGAGTGCGAGAGGGAGAAGCAGGCTTCCCGCGGAACAGGGAGCCCGATGCGGGGCTCGATCCCAGGAACCTGAGATCATGACCTGAGCCGAAGGCAGACGCTTAACGACTGAGCCACCCAGGCGCCCCTCGGGCCTTTCTAAACGCGGATTAAAAAGCAGTACCACTGGTATCTAACGCTGCTCCTGCCTGGCCCGCCCCAAACAAAACCCAGGCAGACAGCGGGGCGGGGGAGCCTGTACTTAATTGTATTCAGTCGTTTCTGAGAGGATAGTAATGGAGGCATGGAAAGGAGTTTAAGGAATTAATCTGAACTATGTAAGGATAAGTACTGAAGATGGTAGCAAAGCGCCATCAAGGGTCAAAATGAGAATATTAGCAGTAGAGCAGGGAAAGGGACACGCCCCTTGGACCAGGAAAGCCGATCTAGGTTTTCCACTTGCCATAATATAAACTTGGCCTGGGGGGCAAATTTCCTTAGGCTATTGAATTTAAAGGAAAAATATTAAATAGCAGTTCGGGGCGCCTCTTGGCCACTGAGGGCAGAGCTCATCATACTCGGGGTTCGAGAGCCCCACTGTCAACACTGGCTTCTCCTTTGTCCCTGTTCCCATGCACCCTTCCCCCCCCCCCCCCCCCCCCCCCCCCCCCCCGCCCAGCAGGTAGTCACTGTGGCACGTGTTTCAATAAGTACTTGTCTTTTTATTGAGGGAAAGTATATAAAATATACCCCCACAACCACTTTTAAGTTTACAGTTCCGTGGCATTTAATACACACATGATTGTGCAACTATCACCACCTTCCATCCCCAGAACTTTTTCATCATCCCCACCTGACCCTCTACCCATTAAACATTAACTCCCCATTCCCGCCTCCCCCCGCCCCAGCCCCTGCAGCCACCATCTGACTTTCTGTGAATCTGCCTATCCCAGGGACCTCATTTAAGTGGAATCTATTGGTCTTCTTAAAACTATAGAGTTGTTTTATGTATGCGTGTGTTTTAAATGTGCATACAGATTATTCTGCAGATATTGTGACCTTTTTATTTTGCTTCACTCAATACTATTTTAAGATTTACCCCTCCTGACAAATGGTTCCCTGGTGGGCTTCCTCCACCACAGGTGATGGAGCCTCGGGTTAGCTCCAGCGCCCCCTAGTGGTCACAGGTGCATTTATCGGGGCGCCAGGGGCACCGGGCTTTCCAGAATGGCCCAAATCAGGTCCAGGAGGTCCCCATCCCCCTCCCTCTTCCCCTCCCCAGCAGCATGGCCCTGGTCACAGCTCTGGGGAAAAACTAGAGTCTCAAATGCCAGGGAGAACCTGGGCATAGCCTCAAATACTGGCCCATATATCTGGTACAATGCTCTCTGGGTTTGACGTTGGCTGACTCTAATTGGTGTTATTTTATTATATTCTAATCGTGGCTGAAATTTTCCAGGATGTTATGTTGAAAGCCCAGGCCTGACAATGTCCCGTCAGACTAATCAGGACACCTGAAAGGATCTCAGCCTTTAATTGCTGTTTTGCAGATACATATGCTAATTAGGTAGCTGGCAACTCTGCTTGGAAACAGCATTTAGCAGGTTAAGTCGAGGCCTATATTTCAGAGTGAGCAAAGGACACTTCTTCCATCACTGGCTCTTCCCCAGCAATCCTGGGACCCAGCCCCATGCACTCGCAGGTGGGCTCGGCATTCAGAGCAGGTGTGAGTCCTCGCTGGGAGCCTGGCCTCGGTCTCCCTGGCCTTTTCCTCCCGCAGCCTCCAGAGCCTGGGCAGAAATCCAAGCATCTACTGTGGCTGATCCCAGCCCGAGGCCATACCCCCTCCAAATGCAGGGAGACTCAGGTTCCCCATTTTCCTCTGGTCTTCCCTCCAAAGCCTCTCTCTACAGACTGAAAACCTGGCCACTAGCCCCGAGCATTGCTCCACCAGCCTCAGACCAACAAAAAGCCAGGCTCACCCAGCTCTCCACCCACAGCCCGGTCCGTGCATCCAACCACTTTGGTTCAAAGCCCTGAAAGCTTCTGAAGATGCCTCCAAGAGGGGAAAGGGAGTGGCCCCCCACCAGGGTGATGGGGGAGTTCGATCCCACAGCTCTGCATCCCTGCCTGAGGGAACCCCATGTGCCTGGGTTTGTTCGAGGATCTCCAGGTACCCCTGGGAGATGATGGGCTGGGCTGACACAGGCTGCAGGACAGGGAGGGGCAGAGCCAAAAGGAGTGGGCTCTGGCAGCTCAGTCCAACCGGTCCTAAAGGCCTGTCTCATGAGATGACATGTGATCCCAAGCAAGACCCCTGCCCTCCCATGAGTTCTCAGTAGGCTCCTCTTGGAATAGGTACAGCTCAAAGCCTGAATTCAGTCTCCCTGGGCTTTCATGAGAAGCAAGACAGTAGGACAATAAAGCTCCAAAAGATAAGGGTCCTTGGTCCCTTCTGTTCACGGTGTACCCCAAGTCCTTGGGGCATTCCAGCAGGTGGTACCCAGCAGGTGCTCAGTGATCACTTGCTGAATGAATGAAACCACCATTGCTGGGCAGGTGCTGTGGATTATCTCATTTAAGCCTTGAAGTATGTGTTTTACAAATGGACACGGAGGCACAGAGAGGTCAAGCCATCTGCCTGAGGTCACACAGTGAGGCAATCTTTGGTAGGGACTTGGACCCTGCTCACCCAGCACATCAAAAGTATTCAACAGGGGGCACCTGGGGGGCTCAGCTGATTAAGCATCTGACTCTTGATCTCAGCTCAGGTCTTGATCTCAGGGTCGTGAGTTCAAGCCCCACATTGGGCTCCGTGCTGGGCTTGGAGCGTACTTAAAAAAAAAAAAAGTATTCAACAGACCTGGGTGCCTTCCAGCACCTTTTCATCCTCCAGGAACAGAACCCATCTGGCCCTCGCGTGTGTCCTCTTGTTACTTCCTGCCAGCTCCTCAACAGTCAGGCCTCGGGCTCACACCTCTGCCTACAGAGCCCCCCTCAATGTACCCTTTACTGCGTCTGTGCACATCCCTGAACCCAGGCTCTGAGGTGCTGGTGGGCCTCTCACAGGCCCACCCTGGGCCCCAGCAGGCAAGGCCAGCCCGCGGCCAGCCCGACCTCCCTCTGAGGCTGCTCCACGGGCACGGCTGACCACAGGCTGAGTCAGCCTCGTTAACCAGCCCCGTGCCCCAGAAGCCACGACTCACCGTGTGGCCTGACCTCAAGCTACCAGCTCCTTCACAGTAGAGGCTAGAGCTTCCAGGGGTCACCTGGACAGGGCTCCGAACCTGGCCAGCCTCCCCTCTCCTCTCAGAAGGTCCCTGTCACTTCCCAAGGCTCCCCGGGGCCCCAGCCCTGGTCTTGCCTGCCTGGGGCTGGGGTCTCCACAGTGGGCTGCTGCCGGAGCTGGAAGGAAACGCCCTTTGAATTGTCTACTTTAGGACGGGATGTATAATACATGAATGCACAGAATGATCAATTTTTTAATTGATGAGTGATCATGATGTTTGGAGGCAAAAGATCTAGGGAAGACCTAGTGCCCTGAACCGCTTTCCTGTTGCTGCTTATAACAAGTTAGCACAAACTCCGCGACTTAAAAACAACACTCGTTTGTTACCTTGCATTTCTGGGGGCTCCAGAGGAAAACCCATTTCCTTACCTTTTTCACTTTCTAGAAGCTACCTGTGTTCCTTGGTTCATGATCCCCCTCCTTCCACTGTCCCAACTCCTCACTTGAAAACACCCCCGCCCCCCCGCCTCGCCTCTGCCCCGCCCCTGTGATAAGGACCTTTGTGATTACATCATTGGGCCCGCCCGGGTGATCCAGGGCCCTCTCCCATCTCAATACCCCTAACTTCACCACACCTGTGAGGCCCTTGTTGCCATGTGAGGGACCTTATTCACAGGTTCTGGGGATTAGGTGTGGACATCCTCGGGGGGCTGTTACTCAGCCTGCCCCCCACAGGCCCCTTCTGTGCTGTTCAGCTAAGGAAACAGGGAAGACCCTGCATGTGGGCTCCCACCCCTCTTGGGTCACAATTATTGGCTAGCCTTGCAGAGACCGTGAACTCAGACCCCAGCCACTCTCTCATTTGATGCCTGGACTCACACATCTCCTAAAGGACCCTCCGATTTTCATTTCTGGCCCTGACCTCTCCCTGAAGCTCTGGCCTCCAACAGCCAGCAGCCAGCAGGATGTCTGACCAGCATCCCCCAGCTACCGTGCCCCAACTGCTCTCTCGCTCCACCCCTGCCTCCCCTCCAGGGGTCTCGGCTCCCCGAAAGGCCCCTCCATCCAGCCGGAGCTCAGGCCAAACCTAGGACCCCGCTTGCACACCTCTCTTCCCCATCGGCTCTGCTCCTGGGTCAGGCCAGAGTCGCCACCTCAAGGAGGCTGCAACAGCATCGGCCCAACTGACCTCCGGCTTCCGCTCCTGCCCCCCTTCCCCACAATCCTCCACAGCAGCCAGCAAAGGCTGCTGCCCATGTGAGCCAGAGGAGGGCACAACTTTCCTCAGTTCCCTCCCGGGGCTCCCCTCACCGTAGGAAAAGAATTTCGATGACAACCCTGCCAGGTCCTACAACATCTGGCCTTGCCTACCTTCTGCTCCCAGAGCTCCAGCCTCAATGACCCTCTTTGAGTTCCTCCAATAAGACATGCCCGTTTCCACCTCAGGGCCTTTGCACATGCTATTCCTGCTGCCTAGGTTGCTCCTCTTCTTCAGACTCAGGTGGCATCACCTCCTCAGACAGGTCCTCCCTGAGCGCCCTGTGTAAAGTCGCCCCTCCCCCGCCCCCCACCGCCTTGACTTGCTTTATTTCTTCAGTGCATTGGCTGCCACGTAGGTTCACTCATTTCCTTGCAATCTGTCTGTCCCTCCACTAGAATGTCAACAACACGAGGGCAGGGATTTTGCGCACCTGTCAAGACCAGATCCCCCAGTGCTTGGCACGCAGTCATGCTCCAAAAATGCGCACTGAGTGGCCAGGTGAACAAATGCATGAGCGGGTCTCACCCAGCCTGGCCACCTCCCAACCCTGTGTCCACCGCACTGCCAGAGAGCTCATCCAAGTCAACCACCTCGTACTTGCCCGAAGTATGTTACGGTTCTTGCTCCCTCCCCATCAGCAGAATAAAACTCAAAGCCCACAGCACAGCATATGAAGCCCTTCTCAGCACATCCTGACCCTTCCTACTTTCCTGACTCATCTCCCCTCCCTCCTCTGAGCCCCATGCATCCACACAGACCTTTCCCAGAATATCCCAATCTTAACCATGTTTCCAGGCCTTTAAGCACACTGTCGCACCCTGCCTGGAATGTACTATTCCTCAAAGCCTTCCTGAATACTCCTATATATGCTTCAAAACCCCATTCAAAAGACTCCCTTGTGAAGCCTTCCCTGATATTTCCTGCACCCTCAGAGTGTACCAGCTTTCTGCTGTGCTCCCAAAGCCCTCAGTCAGGCCTCTGGGGCCATGATCAGTAGCTCAGGAATTGCTTGTGTCCAGCTCTGTCTTGACCAACAGGCAGTGAGCTCCTAAGAGAGGTCACGCCCCTCGTCTTTCTCATCACTGCCCATCATGGGGCATGACTAGGGTGCCTGCCTCCTGGGGGCTTGTTTGACAAATAAAAGAGTAAAGCACTGAAGGGCCCTGTGGTTTTACTGTTCACCTCGCACACTCATTGAATCACCAGATGTTAAATGCATTTTGAGTGAGCACTTATTACTTAACAGCCCCAGCCAGTGGCCGCCCCAGGCCTGGACCTCATCCCGGCCCCTGCCTTCCTAAGGGGCCCTGTGTCTCCTACGTGGGACCCTTCCTCCAGCCTAGCCCAGTGACTTTGAAGTGGGAGAGGAAAGAAGATGCTGTATTTCCCAAGGACATTCCTCTCCCCTGCAGCCCCCGCACAGACAGCACCATTCACACCACGCAGAAACACAGCAATCACCCCAGAGCCCGCATAGCACGGTGCGTGGCTAACAGTAGGTGCTCAATAAATGCCAGGTAAACAAAAAGGAACACAGACACTGCACAGCCCTCTCCCACCCTGTGATTCCCTGGCGGACATCCTATTCGGTGGATTAACCACTTCACCCCTCTCCAAGGCCCCCAAGCCTTCCCTGACAGGGTGAGGGCTTGGTGCTTCTGACCCCATCTGCCCTCTAATTTCCGGTCTTGAGAGTCCAGGGCAGCGGGGAAGGTGGAGTCAGAGGCCTCGCTGTGTAGCACAAAGACCAAAAGTTCAGGTCCTCGCCCCCCCACCGTCCCTGCCCTCCTCTCAGCTTCCCAGTGGTGGCCAGAAGGCATGCCAGGCTCCAGCTCCGGGGTGGCTAAAGCCATTATTACCTCAGCCCCTGCCACTCCCTGGTGGGTGACAGATGCAGAAATGCCTGGGCCCCCTTCCAGGAGCAGCAGAGCCGGGGAAACGCTTGGGCACTGGGTAGAAGCAGGAAGCTGATGCTTCTAGATGCCCCAGCAGTAGGCTGCTTTGTCCAGGATGGTCCCCCAACTTGGATGACCTGCTGCCCACACCACACTCAGAATGTGCCAGGCCATGACCATGCTTTGACCCATGCCCCAGCCCAGCAGCATCCTGGAGGGGTGACCATCTCCCCGAGCAGACATGGGAGGGAGAAGGCCAAGAAGAACCAGACACCTGTGTCCACCCACTTCCAGGACTCTGTTATCACAGGAACAACCACAGCTCGTTACCTGGGCCAAGCGCCCCACGGGCATCACCTCACCCGGTCCTCGCAGTGCCCGTTGTGCAGATGCACAAAATAGTGCCGGGGGGGGGGGGGGGCGGGGGAAGACCAACCAAAGCCTCTTGGCTTTCCAAGGGGTGGAGGTGGCATCTGAACTCAGAGCTGTGTGACCCCAAGCCACCATAGGGGCCACCAGCCCTTACACTCTACAGGCTCCCTGGAGCTGGGGGCTGAGGATTAAAGGGTTTTAGGCAGTCATCACACCCAGTCCCTCGCAGAGTGCCTGACCCCTCCCCCCACAACCTGGAAAATGGACTGATGTAACCCAAGGAGCACCGGACTGGGAGTCCAGAGGCTTGTGTTCAAGTCCCAGGTCCACCACAATCAGTCCCAGCCCCTTCCTTACCTGGGCCTCAGTTTCCCCAACTACCCAAGTTCCAGGTTTGGCCTGGCTCAGAGTGTCTCTGGGGCCATTTCCGCTCTGAATCAGGGGTTCCTCTAGTCTTCGCTTTGCCTGGACCCCTAATTCACGTGCCTCACAACTTGAGGCAGCCTCTGCATGTGTGTCCTAATGCACACGCCGTCTGTTCATCTGCGGGATGGACAGGATGTCCCCCGACCGGCCGCTCCTGCACCTCCTAGGTCACTTGTGGGGCTTGGAGGGGAAGGTCTCCGATGCCCGAGCCCCTGCGTGGGTGGCGCCGTGAGCTGCCCACTGGGGGGGGGCGGGGGGCTACTTAACAAAGAGGGCGACCCTTAGCCCTGGAGCCTCCCGGTTCCCGTTCCCGTCGAGGGCGCCTACCTTGCGCCGTCGCGGCGGCACCCTCGGGGACACCGGGGACGAGAGCGCCAGGGGTCGGGATCCTAGAGGCCGAGCTGGGTCCCCTTCGCTGGGCGTCCACGGGGGACGGCGGGGCCTTGCAGGGCCTTCCCAGGAAGGACGGGGCCCCCGGCATCCGTCCCGACTCACTATTCCCAGGGGTCCGAACGCCGCGGGACCCGGGCTGGGGACTGAGCCGCACGCTCGTCCCCCGTCCCGCGAGCGCACATGCGCCCCGGCGGCGAGCCCGCCTACCGCGCCCCCCTTCCACCTCCTCCTCCCCCGCTTCCCCCCACGACCACTGACCATAGTGACCGGAGCCGTCGGGCCAGGTCTCGCCCCAGCGAGGAGCGATCCGGTGCGGGAGGGCGCCGCGGAAGCCACTGGCTGGGTCCGCCGTTGGGTCGGGCGGCGGGGGCCTCGAAGGCGTGGGGGCGAGCGGAGAATACACCCGACCGCTCCGCAAACCACAGGCTAGACCACCACTGTGTCCCAGCAAGACACACGCCCCGCGATTGACGTCCGAGGCGGGCAATCAGGAGCCGGGCCACAGGACGTCACAGAAAGTGGGTGGGACTTCACGCGCCTTCAGCCTATGCTTTAGGGTTCATTTGACAGGGTGCCGCCCCCTTTTAAAGACACAGAAAGCTTTTAACTAGCAAAGGAGTTAGCCCAACCCAGAAAGACAGGTCTTCATTTGTAAAGACTGATGGGCTTTTGACCAAAACTGCAAATTGAGGTCTTCTGAAAGATTAGTTGGCTCTCATTAATTCCTAAACAAGGCCACGTAAGTATAGTTTGTTCAAGATCAGAGGACAGGTGCTTAGGGAACACGTGCCCAATAACATTAAGTTACCTGCCTGCCCTTGTGTAGCTTCTAAATAATGTTTTACCCACTTCCGACTCATGAATCAGTAGGTTACCAGGCACCCAATTAATGGTTGTTGAATGAATGAATTTCCAGGACCGGTGACGCTGTGCCTCTGGAATTGTATGGCTATATGTTTGGCACAGACGTGAATCAGGTTTGGTGACTCAGCCTGCATACAAGCTCATTATTACTGAACATCAAACACAGGAATAGGTATCATTCAAAGATTCATTCACCAGCCCTCCACCCCTGGAGGAGATGCTTTGGGTGGGGGAGGGAGGGTTTCTGGGGAAGGGGGCTCCAGGGCATTGCATGTGCCCATTTTACAGGTGCTAATACTTCCAGGTACGGGTATTAAGCAATTGCCCATTCCCACGCTCACTGTCCTGCCCCGGGCACCAGGCTGGACTCTTGGACAGACAAACATCTGTGTCTTCCAAGTGCGTATCATTTACTAGGTGGGGAATTTGGGGTTTAATCGTGGCTCAAGGAGCAAGAACAACAAAGACTAATTTTTATTGAGCATTCACTGTGTACTGAGCACTGTCCTCAACTCTCAACCTATATTATCCTACTTAATGCTCTCACAACTAATTTATGGGGATAGGTCCTATTATTATCATCCCTATTATCCCTGTTTTACAGATGGGGAAACTGAGGCACGGGGACATTAAGGTACTTGCCCAAATTCGCCCAGCACGCGCTGGGATTCAATCGCAGGCAGCCTGACTCTGGAGCTGGTTTTGCATTCATTCTGCTGAGGAACCGTGCATGTGATCGTGGGGACATACTACCACACCCCTGTTTGCTTTTGGAGAGTTCTGCTCTTTGTTTTTGATAACCAAGGGAGTGAGAGGGGTAAGAGATGCAGCCCAGTGCTGCTCAGCTACAAAGTGGTCCAGCCAGGCTCGATTCCCAGACTTTTGACTCCTCGTCCAGTGCTCTCTCCAAGCTGCGCTAGGCTTCACTCAGTGGAGGAATGCTTGAGCCAAGTGTGCGGCCGTGGGGTGCAGGTGAGGAGTCTTTGCTGAGGAAGGGAGGGAAGGGCCTGTGGGGCAGGGTCTAGGTCCCTGTCTCAGGCTTAGCCTTGATCAAGCTCACATCTGAGGCATTTAGGGCCTCAAGGAGGAGGACTCTGAGTGAGCTGAGGCTTCTAGGAGCCCTTGTGCTGAGCCATAGTAAGCCCTGAGCCCTTGGCCCACTTTCCTCCCCTCTCCCCAGGCCATGCAGCTCCAAACCAAGCTGGCATCCGCGTTTGAAAGGAGGACTGGGCTGGAGTTCACAAGGAATGCTGGGCCCCAGAGGGGCTCTAGACTCGGCCACTCACTGCTGTGTGGCCTCAGGTGAATTCCAGGCCCTCTCTGCGCCTCTGATTTCTCACTTATGGAGAGAGTTGGACAATCTGAGCAATTAAAAAAAAAAAAAAAGATACTTAAAAAATATGTTTAGTAAGTGAGCCTTTGAAACAAAAAAATCTTACCCAGAATCTCAGTATATGTGTAATGGACACTTTCCTTAACTGCAGTTGGAATGAGCAGGGAAAACTGTCAATTCTTTGGTCCTAATGAATTGGGCCTCTTCCTGAGCTCTCTCGGGGCTGCTTGGAAGAGAAAAAGAGTCCAGCTGGTTTTCAGGCTGGGTCTGAGTTGAAAATGTGAACAGTCCTGTTAGGGCCTGCCCCATGGCTGGGTGTAAATAAACATAATCTGTCCAGAATGGGCTCTCCTCTTCCTGCACTGCTTTGACCTGGTGGCCGGCTGGGCTGTCCTGGTGGAGGGCTCAGGAGATGGCTGCTACCAGGCCACAGGTTTGGAGAATAGGGTCTCAGCCTCCAGCAAAGGAGCTGGGCACATGGGTGCTGGACGCCCCTGACGTTTGGGGTTAGGCTCTGTGGCCCACATGACTCACAGTTTGACCTTTCGCAGGCTGGCCAGGCCCCGAGAGTGCTCCCAGGCTGGCCCCACGTCGTTACATACAGTGTGGCCCCAGCACACCTTTCTCATCCCCTTGCTCCCTTACTTCCCCGCTTCCTCAACACATGAACTTGAGAGGATGGCTTCAAGTGCCCCAGAACCTTCCCCAGGGTTTCCCCACCTCTCAGCCATTGCTCCTCCCGGATGCCTGTTTCCCAGGCTCCGTGTGAAGCTCTTCCAGACTGCTGGGCTGGGCATGAATTCCTCTGAATTTCCTCCACACTGTCCCTGTCCTTCGATGGTGTGGATCCCTCGTGGCTGTGACGTGGCGGGGGCAATAGGACATGATAATTACAGGTGTGGACAGTGGCATCAAGAATATTCGTGTTGTGATTCCCGTGTAATAGCTCTTGGGCGAACCACACCTCCCTGCGCCTCAGTTTCCCTGTCTTTAAAGTGGGGCTGTTTGTACCTATCTCAAAGGTCAGTTGCGAAGATCAAATGAGATGGCCCTGAAAAGCACTTGACCCTGTGCTTGGTATCTAGTAAGTGCCCAATATATGTGGGCTTTGCCTGAGTCTTGTTTATCCTTGTGTGACTAAGCCTGAAGGGGGCAAGGTGAGAACACTCTGCAGGAGGACCAGGACCCTGGGCCATAAACTGCTTCACCTCTCTGCAGCTGTGGATGCCATCCTCCCGGCTGCACCACCCGCCCCCCTCATGCAGAGCCTGCAACTTTGAGCTGGAAAGCTGGTTGAGATACAAACCTGTGTGTTGTTGCCCTGCTGGGGAAGATCAGGAAGATTCAGGGCTGGAGGTGCCCCCCCTCCCCTCTCCCACGCTGGCCCCCTGGGAGCTGCGGGCCAGCCCTGGAGGCAGTGGGCTGCCCTGGTTCCCACCCCCCCCACCCCGCAACCCCCGGGGGGCAGGGTGGAGGAAGAGCCTTTTATTTTTCAGAAAAGATATTTCCAGGAAAAACAATGGAAGTTGGGAAATTTGAGAATGGGGAGGCAGGTCTGGCTGAACAGGGAGAACATGCTGGAATGGGGGAAAGGGCAGAAGCAGGTGTCCCAGAACAGGGGTGTGCCTCACTCTCGCATCCCCTGCTGGTACCGCCCAGGGGAACATGGGATCTGGACCTGGCTGGCGAAGATCGCTTCTGTCCCTCCCTTCAAGGCACTGTGTCTATTAGGTCAGGGGGTGCAGCAACAGGACCAAAGGCCATCCATTCAACACTCAGCAAAGACTGACTGCTCGTCTGACAGGCAGATGCGTGAGCGGCTCAGACTACGCACATCTGCGCACAAAACCGACGAAACCCGCTGCCCTCACTCAGCCTCCATTCTCATGGGGACATCTCCTCTAAACCCGTTGCCCAGGACCACACAACCCCAAAAGGGTTGGCGGAGGATGGGGAGGGAGCCCCCCGAAACGTTTGAGATTTAATTTTCCACCAGCTCAGGGCGAGGGGATACACAGTGTGAGTTAACTTTACTGCGGGGAAAAAAGAAAGGACTGTGGTCTTTCTCGAACTCTCGGAGAGGGCTCCAGGATGCCTGGCCCACGACAGGCTGCTCAGGCTTTCCAAGTGTGAGACAAGGCAATCTGGAAGAGAAATAATTTTATAAGGCTAGGTTACCCCACGTCTCTGCTCACTTCTCAGGTTAAACAGGACCCACAGCCCCAGGCCAACAGCCAAGTACGTGAGCTTGGAAGCTAACTCTCCTCTGGGGGGAGCCTGAGCTTGGAAGCTGACTCTTCTCTGGGGGGAGCCTTCAGACGAAACCACAGGCCTGGCCGACAGCTGCACTGAAGCCTCGTGGATAGACCCAGAGCCAGATGCCTGCCCAGCCCTGTCCAGATGCCCGACCCCAGGAATAATAAGGAGGTAATAAAGGTCCATGATTTCCAGCGAAGTTTTGGAGTGATTTGTTAC
This sequence comes from Phoca vitulina, assembly GCF_004348235.1. Taxonomy (NCBI): domain Eukaryota; kingdom Metazoa; phylum Chordata; class Mammalia; order Carnivora; family Phocidae; genus Phoca; species Phoca vitulina. The sequence goes on along the minus strand of NW_022589710.1, from coordinate 61,614,936 downwards.
GCAGCCTCAGATGACTAAGACAGCCGGTCTTGCTCTCAGCCACAGTCTGCTCCTCTGTGAAATGCAGTTAATGATACTTGTATCTCTGGGTAACTGTGTGGGTGACCCCCCCGTCACTTCCTCAGGCTCCCCCTGGAGGCACAGTGGGGGTTCCACCCCACCCTTGTCAGTACTGCTTTAGTCACACAAGAGAATGTCTAACTGTAAATTCTGGCAAGTGCTGGAAAGAAAGAGGACAGGGTGTGATGGGAGCAGGTAACCGCGGGCCCTGGCCTTGTCTGGAGGAAGAGGGAAGGCTTCTCGGAGGAAGTGAGTTTTGAGCTGAAGTCTAAAGATGGGTTGGAGGAGGTGGCATTTGTCCTTCTCTTCCCTGCCCCTAGCATTAGTCTCTTTCTCAGCACTTAGTGCTCACAGGGCATGACTACTGCTGTGTGCCTGCCTCGGGTAAGGTCCCAGAGGGCACAGGACACTGAGTAGGGGGCACATAGTAGGTGCTCCTGTGGTCATCCGGGCCAGGGACGGGCGTGCAGGGACAGGGATGGAGCACGCGGAGCAGGGGAGTGTGCAGTGCCAGGACAAGGCCATGTAGACAGGACCTGGCAGCGGGGGACCGGGTGTAGAGGGGCAGGAGAGAGGGTCTGGGGTGACGCCAAGGTCTGCCCGCCCAGGGGAGGGGTGGGAGAGCCCGCTTAGGACAGCACAGCCTCAGTTAGACCGAGCAGAGCTCAGCGCCTGAGCGAATCCCGTGAATCGCATCTCCCAGGACATGAAAAATGGAAACGTTCAGGGCTCTGTGGTCCCTGGAAACTGTCTAGGCCCCTGGAGAGCGTGTGTTTACAGATAAGGGAGGTTGTGTGGGTTAAGGGCTGGCTCCTCACCGCCCCCCCCCCCCCAAGCTCCGCCAGGCAGCACTTGAAGCGCAGCAGAAACACAGAGCAGCTTTCCTGGATCATCTGTTGTCCTCAAAGATATTTTGCAGGGAGAAAACATGATTTATTTATTTATTTTTTGGTATAAGAATAACATATTATGAAACATAATGCGAATTAGCTTGTATAAAATTTTCTGATGAAACACAAATGTGCAAAGATATTCAGTTCCCCTCAGGCCTGAGCACCAGGCTCCCGAAAAGTCTGGGTTCACTCTCCTCTGCTGTCAGAGGCATTCTGGGGGGAAAGTTCTAGAAACATTAATCAGGAAAAGTGCCCTAGCTCTGAGGTCAGCCAGACTTGGGTTCTGTCACCTCTGTGACCTGGAGCGAGTCACTGCGCCTCTCTGAGTTGAAGTATCCATTTCAGTTGTCTTAGAAAAACCCTGTCCCACCCAGAAGGACTTTGAGCACATGTTCCTCTCAGATTGGCTTTCCGACTCATGATTCTCGCCTTCTCACCACTTGCTGAAGGAGAATTAAAATTTGTTCATCTTCTAGGTGGCAGCATTTTGCCCAGAATAATTGCTTATATGAGATCACAGGAAAAAGGCGAAACCCAACCATGACAGGAATATGGGCACTCCCTTCCCCCACCGTATCCCGCGCAGGACTTGATTAAGATTCAAATCGTAGAAAGGTCTTAGATCAACTTTGTGAAACCTTTTTTCTTTTTAAGATTTTATGTATTTATTTGACAGAGAGAGAGAGACACAGAGAGAGCAGGAACACAAGCAGGGGGAGTGGGAGAGGGAGAAGCAGGCTTCCCGCGGAGCAGGGAGCCCGATGCGGGGCTCGATCCCAGGACCCTGGGATCATGACCGGAGCCAAAGGCAAACGCTTAACGATTGAGCCACCCAGGCGCCCCTGTGAAACCTTTTTAAATGATGTGCTATTCTATGTGAAGGTGAAAAAAGAGGATTTGAGAGCCCCTGACCTCCATCAGCCAATTTTCTAGAGAGTGTGAGATCTTATTTTTAGTCAGATCTTCCCAAACCCATCCTCTAGATAATCTCTCCAGCCATTTGTGAATACATTAATGGACAGAAATGTAAATATTAAATTTAAATACACACACACACACACACACACACACACACACGGGGCCCATCCCATTTTTCTATTCCCTTCCATCCCATCCATCCCAATTCCATGTGTTAAGAGCCATAAGGCCCGGGAAGCTCAAACAAGAGCAAGGCTCTGCTGGCTCCCTAGAGATGGGCGCCATCCCTGGCCTGGGTGGGGTGCTGGCTGCCCCAAGGTCCCCTTCCCCCTCATTCCTTGGTAACATCCCAGGGTGACTGGCCGCAGCATCCCTGTGACTTGTGATGCTGTGGAGAGTGGGGAGAGGGAGCTCTTCCCCGAAGAGTTCCCCTGGAGAACTCCTAAGTTCTTGCCTGGTTTACTAGGGCTCCCCCTGGGAGGTGGTGGGCCCTGAGCAGAAGTCATGGATGACCCCGAGGGCCAAGTCGTAGCCAAGATTCCTCTGCCCCCTCTGAACCCCTCACTTTTGTCTCCTACCTGTTCCTTAAAAGTTTCACTTAGAGATTTACTCCTTTGCCTAAGACATGCATTCATTCATCGTTACCCTGAGTCTAGAAGGAGGCATTCATCCAGCACGTTTGCTGAGGGCTTGTGCTGTGCCAGGCTCCATACTGGTGCTGGGGTAGGTGGTTAAGATCAAGCCCTGCCTGAGAAGAACCATGAGAGATGATGGACTCTGAAAAACAAACTGAGGGTTGTAGAGGGGAGGGGGGTGGGAGGATGGGTTAGCCTGGTGATGGGTATTGAGGAGGGCACGTTCTGCATGGAGCACTGGGTGTTATGCACAAACAATGAATCATGGAACACTATATCTAAAACTAATGATGTAATGTATGGGGATTAACATAACAATTAAAAAAAAAAAAAAAAAAAGATCAAGCCCTGCCTGGTAGACCTGAAACTACTATCATGTTATATGTCACATCTACCTTTATAAAAAAAAAAAATCATAGAAACAAACAAAGATGAGTCTTTTCTCTTGAGAACTTCTCCTTCCAGTGGGGGAGCTGTAAGTGTAAAAGACTAAGTGACACCTACAAGGAGGCCGGTGCCCAAGAACCGGGTACGAGCATCTGGGAGCCCAGAGGTGGGCTCTGCTCTCTGCCTGGGGCAGGAACAGCTGGGGAGGCTTCTTGGAGGAGGTGAGGCTGGAAGTGGCAGGGGCGGGATAAGGACAGTCAGGGCAGAAGGGACTTCCCTCAGAGCACACATCAGACTGCAGCTCATCGCCCCTGGGGCCCCGCAGCTTGAGCATGGGGCTGCTCGGGCCAGAGGCACGGCTCCTCCCAGGTCACAACCCCTGGATGCTGAGACCTAGAGCCACCTCGGAGTCACATTGCCACCTGAGGGCGATGCCAGGCTCCCCTCAGAGCAAATGAGACCAGCACTGTGCATGGGGATCCCCCGGGATCTTGCTAAAATACAGACTCTGCCTTTCTCACAAGTCCCAGCGGATGCCCCTGATGCAGGTCCTCGGACCACACTTGGGGTGGCAGGGGTCCGCACACGCTCTCTCCATTCCACCTGGAACTGTTAGAGACTTGAACTCGAGCCATGGACTCCTGCTCTGGTTCCTGATTCCCGCTTATGCGCCCTTCAGCCTGGAGCACCAGCTCTGAAGGGAGACAGCCACGGGCCTTGTCCCCTGGGCTGTGCAACCTTAGGCGAGCCTTTCACCTCTCTGAGCCTGTCTCCTCATCTGGAAAATGGGGACTGTCGCTCTCAGGGTTGGTAGGCAGACCGCGTGAGCTGAGCAGAGCTTAGCGAGGTGCCTGCCCACGGCAAGCATCCAGCGCATGTTAGCTCCTATTCTTCATGTTATTTTTGTTACCAAACCGTTTCCAGTAACAAAGACAGTTCTTCCATTTGGAGCCAATAGACTGGGGCTCATGCCCCGCTCAAGCACTAAGCGGCCGCGTGACCTTGAGCCAGCCACATCATCTGTAATATGGAGCCAGGAAACTGATGCTTTCCAGCCCCTGGCTTGTAGGGATGACCCGGGGAGGGACAGGGGCCTGTAAGCAGCGTTCCAGTTCCACATCGGCAGGCGCTGACCGCAGGGAGACCACATGAGCCTGACTCTCCTGATCCACTCCCGCACACCCTCCTGTCCAACACGGAACACTTGCTCTGCACCAAGCCCAGCTAGTCCCAGCTACTAGCTGCAGCTCCGGTCCTCACAGGTCCCCTTCCACGGTGCTGGAGAACAGCAGGGGACCCAGGGCTCCCACCTGTCTGGACTCTGAATGCAGCACCTCACACAGCACTGCACCGTGCAGAGAACCCAAGCAGCTGGTGGCCAGGGACAAGGGGGCTTCGGTGCTAACGGACATGGAGACGCCTCCTAACAGCAATGGGGCACATGCTGGGGCCAGAAGCACGAGCCTCGAAGTAGCCCAGCTATTCCTAGGCCAAGAGCAGGGCTGGGCAGGGCATCGCTCCTGGGGTGGGGGGCTGGGAGTGAAGGCTGGAAGCCCCTTTGCCTTTGCAGTGCGGCCCATGGCAAGATAGCTTCTTCCAGATGTTTCCGGTCATCCCCATCTGGCCAACTTCCTTACCTGGGGAACGGAACTCAGCGTAAGACACCACGTTTTATGGCTAGAGACCAATGGGGACTAATTCAGAGTCGAGCCAGAGTCCCTGGACTTGGAGGAAAGACAATATTCAGGGAGCCAAGAACCGTGTCTTCAGTCTTGAAGATGGTCCTGCAGGTGAATGAATGGACAGCTAGGCTTTTTCTTAGGGACACCAAAGGGAGGATCAGTGAGATGCCAGGAAGAGTTAGTTTCCAATTGATCTTCCCAATTTTTCAGTAAAGCTTTCTTTTTCTGGTTATAAAAGTGAACCATGGGGGCGCCTGGGTGGCTCAGTCGGTTATGCGTCTGCCTTCGGCTCAGGTCATGATCCCAGGGTCCTGGGATGGAGCCCCACATCGGGCTCCCTGCTCTGAGGGGAGCCTACTTCTCCCTCTCCCTCTCTCTGCTCATGATCTCTCTCTCTCTGTCAAATAAATAAATTTTTTTAAAAAAAAGTTAATCATGCTCATTGCAGAAACTCCGGAAAATATACAAAAGCATAAAGAAGAAAATGGAAAGATTAGAGTCCTGCGATCCCAAGCTAACCATGGTTAACATGGCAGAAGAGAGCTCAGCCACTTCTGAGCATCCCAGCTCCCAACTCCTTAGGCACACAATTCATGCCCATCAGGTGGCCTGGCTCCCCACACGCTGGTGATCCTTGGGTTGGAGAGACCGTGGAATTTGAAAGAGTGTGCGGCTGTACCCAGCAGCTATTGCCTTAATATTGGATAACGAATGACGTTTGCAATGATAAGCATTTATTTCTCGCTCAGGGTTGGTTGAGGATTGAATGATTTGTGTGGAGCCAAACTGCGTGTTGGATCCATATCTGCTCCATGTGGCTCCCATCCCTCTGGAATCAAGGGGTTCCCAGAGGCACATTCTCTCCATGGCAGAGTTCACCGGTGATAAGTCCCATGGGGTGTGGCGAATCATGTTTTAAGTCTCTGATTATGTCATAATCCACTAATATCCTATTGGCCAAAACAAGTCACATGGCCAACCCCGGATCAAGAGATGGAGATGAGTACTCTGCCCAGCATGAGCCTGTGGCAAGCCGTGGAAGTAGACACCACCACGGGGGAATGGACACGTGGGATCCCTGATTCGATCTGTTGCACTAGATGGTTATTAACACCCCCATCCTCCCGAGGATCATGATCCTCCCACTTAGAAGCACTAGTTAGTACATATCCTTCCACTGTTTATATATAGAATTTTAACCAAATTTGGCTTAGATTCTATTTTTTAAATCCCTATATAATTTTTTTTTTTTTTTTACCAAATGGGCTTAGATTCTATTTCTTCAATCCCTGCTTTTTTTCACATAACTTTACATCCTATATTTTTCCTCATACTATTTTTGAAAACTTGTAACTTAATGGCTGCAGAATTATAAAATCATTAAGTTTGGGCACTATTCATTGAGCTCTTCCTCTAAGATACTTAGGTTGTTTCCAGTTTGGTTACTATAACAATGTGGTGGACATCTTTGTCTAAACGCTCTGCTGGCATCTTTAACGGGCATTTCTGGGTTTTGCACGCCCGGCGTCAGGTGCCACCCCCCCACCCCCACCCCCCGGTGATCACAGTAGCCTGGTGTCCCTTCGGGGGAACCACATGTCCCCTTCTTTCAGCCCATGTAGTTTATGCCAAATTCAGCAGCGGCTCCAGAGGAAGGACTCTAGCCATAAAAGATATTCCACCTCACTTAAACTCAAAAATTTGACCCAGGCCTGGCCAATCAGAGGATGGATTTCCCCCTAGTTACAGAGATTAGTTGAGGATTGGATGCATCGCCTAAGCCTGGCCAGTCAGGGATTTGTTTAAAGAGAGGCACCTGACCCAAGGCGAGCCAATCAGAGTGAACCCTGGGACTTGCCCTGGGACTTAATGCTAAGGGACATTCTCTCTTTCTTCCTCTGAACTCAACTTTGGATGCAGAGCCGAGGTTGTTTACCTGGAACCGGAGAAGGAAGCCAAAAGGTAGAAGAGCATCGAGCCCAGAGACAGAGACAGGATTCTGTTGACATTGAGCTCCTGATCAAGCTGTGCCTGAAGCTTGAGTCCCTGGGCTTTAGTTTTATAAGCCAATGCATTCCCTTTTTTGGCTTAAGCGAAGTTGAGTTGGGCTCTCTGTCATTTTTGAACCAAATAGCTCTGGCTTTTTTAGCTTAAATTTCTTGGCTTGGAATTGTTGAGCCAAAGGACACAAACATTTTTTTAAGCCCCTTGAGACCTCCAGTCAAATTGCTTTCTAGAGAGTTTATGCAAACAGTATCACGGTTTAGACAGCCTATTTTACAAGCATTAGCATATTAGCTTAAATTTTCTTACAGGCAGAAATTATGTGGTTTAATCTTATTTTTAGTGAGTGAAATATGTTTCATCTTTATAGGCCATTTTTATTTATTTTGTGATTTTCTGAATATGAACAATTGCCTTTTTTCACTTTGTGAGAGCTCTTTACATACCAAAACCATTGATCCTTTTCCAAACTTAGCACCATTTCCCCCCAGTTTATTGTCTTCAGATACGCTGATGTGTTCTGAGGTAAATGCAGTTTTAATTTTTATGTAGCCAGATTATTTTCAGGTATCACTTCTGGGGCTGTCATGCCTCCCAAGTGCTTTCCGACTGAAGAGCGGGTCAACACAGACCAGATTTTCTTCTTTTTTGGCATTTATACACCCAGTATTACCCTATAGTGGGAGAGCCATCTCATTGGAACTGCTCTGGAGCTTGCTAAGAATGTAGATTTCTGGGCCCCACCTCAGAACCAGCATCTCTGAGAACAGGCTCTCGGTATCGCCCTAGTTAGCAAGTGTCGCGGTGGTTTTAATGGACACGGAAGTTGGAAGGCAACCACTCAAAGGAACTAGAATGTTCTACCGTGTATGGTCTAAAAAGAGGACATAATTTTATTTTCCTGACGAAAGGACAGTTTCTTCAGCACCAGCCACTTGCCAATAACCCAACTTCCCCAGAACAGTCTGTAGGAAGAATTTTCTCACACGTGGAGTTACTGAAAGCTGGAATCTGTTGGCCGGTAATGAGCTCACAGTCTCACAAGTGTCCAAGCCCTGGACCACCTGAGATCTTGGGGTCTCAGGGTCTGAACAGGCAGTCAGATGAAGTGACATTTCATAAGGTACTCGAACCCCTGCTTTTTTCTCCAAATGCACTTGAACGCCTCTTTGCAGCTAACACGAAACCCAAGAAAAAGCACTTTAAACGTACAGGGTCGGGGCTGAGACAGCTTTCTATTTGACAAAAAGGCCAAAGGATAAAGCCCGGCATTCTGGGACATGCCTGCAACAGCATGGCCAAGCCCAGCGCCCCGTCTGTCTATTTTGTGGCCCATGCCCCTTGTGGGGGAGGCTGGGAGCTCCTAAAAGACCGGGCTGCCCATTGCAAATGCAGATCGATGGCCGGGCCACTGCTGCCCCAGCCATCTGTTCCGATGGGTCCTCCTCCCTGAGGAGTGTGACAGAACATCTGGAGCAGACCTACAAACGCGTGACCGGTGCACAGCGTGCAGATGGCAGGGGACAGGAGGACAACAGTCTCCCCCCCCCCCCAACCCCCAGGCCCTTACAGGCAAAGCCAGGAAACCAGAGAACCAGGCCCTGGGCATATAAAGGGGTGTATGTCCAGTCCCTCCCGGGAGGTTAGACAGCGTGGGGACCGTCTTGCAGCCCCGTCATGCAGATGGGACACTGAAGTCCAGCCAGGGGGTGCTGGTGCTCAAGGAGGAGCAGAGCCAGCTTAGGCATTTAGGATTTGCCATAACTCTAAAGCAGCGGTTCCCAAAGTGTGGTCCTGGAACCTGCAGCATCCGTATCTCTTGGGAACATGTTAGAGATGCAAATTCTAAGGCCTCTAAGACCCCAGGTTGTGCCATCAGAAGCTCCGGGAGTGGGGCCACACTCCGTGTTTTCACAGGTCTTCCCGATGATGGTTCGAATCTAAGAATCATTGGCCCGGCACATGCCCACATTACAGGGAGAGTGATGGGATACTTTAGATCTCCCTGGAAAGCGGATGTCATGGGGAGGAGGAGATCCGAGAAAGGTTAAGAAAATGGGAGTCTCCCTGCAAGGGACTGAATGGGTCCTCCCACTCCAAATTCACATGGTAAAATCCTAACCCCCAGTGTGTTAGGAGGTGAGGCCTCTGGGAGGGTTAGGTCATGAGGGTGGAGCCCCCCATGAGTGGGATTTGTGCCCTGATAAGAAAGACCCCACAGAGCTGCCTTGCTCACCACTCAAAGGCACAAGAAGATGGTCGTCTATGAACAGGAAATGGACCTTCACCAGACCCTTCCAGTTTCCATAAGTGTGAGAAATAAATGTCTGTTGTTTAAGCCCCCAGTCTGGGCTTCTGTGATAGCAACTCAAGTGGACTAAGACACCCCTATGTGTGGCCTCCGGGTCCAAGGATAAATCTCGTAGCCTGGCCCGTGGACCCCACAACGGTCCTGCAGTCCACCTTCTCAACCGCCCATCAGGTTCTTCGTGCTCCAGCCAAACTGGAAGCCCCTCCCCTCCTGTTCCGCTCCCTTTCTGAGCCCTCCCACGACCCTGGCCTTCTCAAATCTGACTCAAGCCCCACCTGAGACGTCCTCTTTTCTCCAAAGTCCTGTGAGATCAGATCTTGAAACCATGGTCTGTTCCCTCCTCGGTTCCCCTTTGTTTAAGCTGCTCGTAGAGACCTGACCACACTCAGCCTGATTCTATGTAGCTTCCTTCATTGATTCAGCAGCCAAATCCTTCTCATGCTCCCGCCTTCCCTCCCTCAGAGCCTCCTGTCCCCTCTCCCAACAGCACCTGGAAAACAGCGACCCTCGGTGTTTGTTGACTGCATAGCGGCATCTTTTCTGAAACTCTTCTTTGAGAGTCAATGTGCTGACCGCTGTTCACAGCTTGTCAATTGTTCTTAGCTGGCAAATGTTACCCAAACGAGAAACCGATGCAGACCTCCAGAGGTGAATTCTTTCCAGGGCTGAAGGGTTGCTAGGAGGATTTTACACCGCAACACAATAAAACCAAACCAGTGTCTTCCAGGTTAACCAAGCTCTCCCGACCCTGGCCTAAGAAGGTCAGACTCGGAGGGGACTCCCTTAGACACCCTCTTGCCCAATCTTGCAGATGGAAAACCGGCCTGGAGAGGGGCTTTGCCTGGCCGAGGTCTCTCTGAGAGCAGCATTCACTCCAGGCAGCTCTGGGACCCTCGGGAAGGCAGCAGGCACTGAGTCGGTATTCAGCTTCTGAGAACCAGTGATGAGATGCCCCCGATAGACAAGTTCAGTACCCCCAGTCTGCTGTGCTCCCCAGTCGGCTGTGGGTAGGCGAGCTCCCATGCATCCTATAGCTCTGGGTGTCTCTGTACGAGAGTTCCTGTGGTTCAGATGTTCCTAAAAGCTAGGCATCTATCCAGAGCTCTTCTTAGACAAACCCGCCCCTGGCTGTGAGTCTGCGGCCTCCAACCTGGGACCTCCCGCCTGCCCGCTGCTTGCAACCCAGGAACCCCCTCTCTCTTCCCCAGTCCCAGCCTCCACGCCTGCTGATCCCCCAGGACAGAGAACAGCGCCCCCACCTCCAGGCTAGCTCCTGCCCACTTCGGGGGTGCTGTGGCGAGAAAAGGAGGCTGGACAGGTAGGAAGATGGTCATGATGCTGGCAGGTCTGCATGGCCGCTGGCTGGCTCAGTTCGAGCTGGGGTACTCTGAAGTCTGGGTGCCTGGAAGGGGAGTTCTGGGGACCGGATCTTGATCCCTTGGGCGTTTCCTGAAGTATCTGGGGTATCTTCTGGGGTTCTTGAGACTATCCCCTGACCAGCATACTCGAGGTTCCGTGAGCAGTGAGATATATCTCACTGTCTCCATTTTGTCCAACATAAATTCCTGGGAGGAAAAAGAAATCTCTCTCACCTGCCCGGTGCTTTGACATCCCGTCCCAAGGACCAAAGCACCATCGGAGGTTACCTACACTTCCATTAACTCTCACAAGTGCCCTGCAAAGGAGGTGGTATCAATGACACTTGGCCAATGTGCCAACTGCAGCTCAGAGAGGTTAAGCGACTTGCCTGGAGCTGCACAGCCCAGGGGTGGCAAAGCTGGATGACAGAGTCCAAGTCCTGGCGTGGCTTCCTGAATGTGCTTGCTTGCCTCTTTTCGCTGCTTCCTCCAGGAAGCCCACCCTGACTGCCCCCAGCCTCCCTCTCTGAGAGGCATTCATTTCCCAAGGACCTTCTACCTCCAGCTCTTTACCTAGCACAATGCTGAGCACATGTGGGTGACTCAATAAGTCTTGGTTGAGTGATTGTTGCAGGAGACCCCTGGCACCCCTTGACATCACCGTGTAATTTCTTCCTTTTTCTCGGGAGGAAGATGAAATTAATGCGCTGTGACTATTTAGACAAATGTGCCCTTATTGAAAACGACATCATTCATATCACAATGTGAATATGAATAACATGAGTTGTGCCCCAGGGGATGCCAACAACGTGAATGGTGTCCCTGGAGCTGGGCCGCGGAGCAGCCCTGATGCTGTCTGAGAGCTTGTGAGAAGTCCTTCTCAATAGAGAGGCAGGCTTGCTGACTGTGGGCTGTTGCCACGGCAACCCTGGGGCAGGGACTCGCCCCTTTGGTGTTCCCCGAGGAACTGAGCATCCTGTGTTTGAACGTCGCCACTGAGCCTGCCTCAAGTCAGGAGAGCAAGTTGTGACCTAGAACGAAGCCAGTACTGAGGATGGCTGACAGCAGAGCATGGAAAGGACGAGTCCTGGCCAATCCAGGGCGCCTCGGGTCACACCATGCCTGAAACCCACCCGGCCACTGAGCTTCATTCAGGTCATGACACAAACATGCCCCATGAGAAGAGTCAAACCACCTCAAAAAAAGAACAGAGTTGGAGGACTCCCATCTCCCCATTTCAAAATTTACTACAAAGCTCCAGTAACCGAGACAGTGTGGTATTGGCATAGGATAGACATCGAGACCAATGTGATAGAATTGAGGTCCAGAAATTTACCCTCACATTTGTAGGCAATTGATTTTTTTTTTTTAAAGATTTTTTTTATTTATTTATTTGAGAGAGAGAATGAGAGACAGAGAGCATGAGAGGGAGGAGGATCAGAGGGAGAAGCAGACTCCCTGCCGAGCAGGGAGCCCGATGCGGGACTCGATCCCGGGACTCCAGGATCATGACCTGAGCCGAAGGCAGTCGCTTAACCAACTGAGCCACCCAGGCGCCCTGTAGGCAATTGATTTTTGACAAGGGAGAGGAGACAATTCAAGGGGGAAAGGATAGGTTTTTTTCAAAAGATGGTATGAGGACAACTGAATATCTTTATGCAAAAGAATGAAATCGGACCCCTATCCCATACTATATACACAAGTTAACTAAAAATGGATCATAAACCTAAATATTAGAGCAAAACTATAAATTTCTTATTAGAAAGCTTAGGTGTAAATCCTCATGACTTGGGATTATAGTTTTTGCAATGTGATGTGATGCCTAAAGACAAGTAACCAAAGGAAAAAAATAGCTTAACTGGATTTCATCAAAACTAAAAGCTCTTGTTCTTTAAAGGACACAATCAAATGAAAAGACAACCCACAGAAGGGGAGAAAATATTTGCAAACACATATGTCTGATAAAGGACTTCTATCTAGAATATATCTTAGAATGCAACAATTAAAAAAACGCCAAATAATCCAATTTAAAAGTGGACAAAGGATCTGAATAGACATTTCTTCAAAGAAGAGATACAAATAGCCAATAAGCACATGAAAGATGCTCCATGTCATTAGTCACCAGGGAAACGCAGAGCGAAACCATAGTGAGATATGACTTCACACCCCCTGGGATGGCTGAATTATGAAAGACAGACAATACCAAGTGTGGACAGGATGTGGAGAAATTGGAACCCTCACACATTGATCATGGGATTGTGAAATCATGCAGCCACTCTGGAAAACAGTTCGGCAGTTCCTCAGAATGTTAAATATACAGTTACCATAGGATTCAGCAATTCCTCTCAGCGGTATCTAGCCAAGATAACTGAACATTTATGTCCGCACTAAAACCCGTACGTGCATGTTCATGGCAGCATTATTCACAACAGCCAAAAACCCCGGAAACAACCCAGATGTTCATCAACTGATCCACTGGTCCACACAGTGGAACATTATTCAGCCCTAAAAAGGAATGAAGTAGTGATTGATACTATGACGCGGATCGACCTTGAAAACATTATGCTGAGTGAGAGAAACCAGATGCAAGATGTTATCTTTTTGGGGTGAAGAAATGTTCTGGGTAGTAGTGATGGTTGCCCAGTTCTGACTGAACTGAAAACACGAAGTGTATGCTTTAAGGGGGGAGATGTTATGGCATGTGAATTACAGCCTAGTAAAGGTATTATTGAAAAGAAAAAAAGACGTGCTCTGCGGTCAATAGAAGTCAGAGGCAGGTCAGAAGTCAGAAACACGTTCTCTGCACCTCGGCATCAGCATATGGCAGGTGGGGGGCTGGTCCCGGGGGGCAGTGAGAAGGGGAAGCTCAGGGGGCTCAACCGAGAGTCTGAGGTTTCAACTGACGAGGCTCCCTTAGTCACTGAAATGTGTCCTCTCAGAGTGCACACGTGAGTGTAAATGCACTCACTGTGTGCATCTCCGTGTGTTTGCAGGTGCTTCTGTGTATGTTTCACGTGTATTGTTAGGTGTGTAGAAAGCACATGAATGTCCGCGTGAGTGTGTACACTGCGCACGCGTGTGTGTGTGTGTGTGTGTGTGTGTGTGTGATGTACCAGGGTGGGGCCACAAAGACCAGGTAGGGCGGGAGTTTCTTTATACCGGCTTCTGATCCTGCCCCAAATGGGAGCTCATTACAAGTTTGTCGAGTGACTAATAGAGACCCAAGACCTACTGCCCCAGGAGTCTGTGTAGCCATGGAGGGGCAGGCTCATGGGGGCTAAATGTGAATGCACCATGAGCTGAGGCTCAGGAGAGGCTGAGGCTGGAGACCAGCCTGGGGTGGCAGGGAGGCCTCACCTGAATCAGGTCGAGTTTAGAGAAGAGGCCCATGCTCTTGGGCGTGCTGTGGGCAGAGGGGGAGCACTGCCGGACCATGTTGTTGATGGCCATTTGCAGGTAGTCGAGCAGCTGGTTCTGTAAGAGGAAGAAGAGGAGGAGGAGGAGGAGGAGGAGGAAGAAGAGGTTCTGGTCCTCTCCCAGCATCCCCCTGCCCCCTATCCCCAGCTCACTCAGGCCAGAGAAGCCACCTTCTCATCCTGCTCTGTGCTGCAATCCCAGAGGGCCTTGTTTGAGTCCCTCCCACCCCAGGGCTGAGCATCCTCCCCTGCCATGAGGGACATTGAACTAACTTCCCAGAGGGTCCTCCTAGCTGGAGACACCTGTGGTCCACACCTGGGGCAGGGCCTGGGAAGGGTCATGGAGGAACCTGGAGCTCCTCACTCTGGGCAGCACTGGAGTCCTAGACTTCAGGTCTTCAGGGCTGTGGCCAGCGGTGGCAGCCTTGCTTCCCATCTTGAAGAGAAAGATCCAGAAGGGGCTCTATAAATAGTGGCCAATCCACTCCCTCTCTAAGCCCCTTGGCTGGAGGTCAGCAACATGTAGATCCCTATCCTCATGTCTTCCAAATTAAGATTGCATGGGGACTGAGAAGCCCCTGCCTTTGCTGACCACACTCTGACCAGGTGGAGTGTGCCCCAGGCCTTGCTCCTGGTGTCTTCCCAGCAGCCCCTACAGCTGGGAGGGCACGGGCTCTGGTTTTAGTGAGGACCCAGGGGCCAGAGGGTAACCAGTCCCCATTCCAAAGGCCAGGAAGGAACAGCTGGAGAGCTTAAGCCCAGAAATCCTGGCCCCTGGTCATGGACTTTGGCCATGACTTATTCTTTCTGAATATTATTTTTCTCATCTGTGAAATAGATACAGGTTAAGAGTCCACCAACATTTAGAAGTGCCTGTCCTGGGTTAGGGGGCTAAGCACTGCCTGGGATGATCACAGAGACGTATGAATTACTGCAGCTAGTGCATAACTCACTTAAATGCCACTGTTCTGTTATTAACCACAAGCATCACAGAAGGACTGGGTAAGCACCCAGCTATGCCAAGCCCTGGGACGGGGCTGGGGATCCCGGCTCTGGTTCTTGGCAGAGCTTGTCTCTTGCCCCTCTGTGGCCTCAGTTTTCCCATCTGTAAAGTAGTTTCTGCCCCATCTTCGGGAAGCCCTTTGGAAGCAGACAGTCAGCAGGGCGAGGTAAGTGGGGTGTGTGTGTGAGTGTGTGGGGGGTGATGCTTACTGAGGAGACAGCAGCCCCCAGCCCTGCCCCCACCCTACCCCCATCCCACAGATCGGACTCACATTATAGCTGTCCATGTCCTGGGAGGTGACACGGTGTCCCAACTGCCCCCACCGCTTCTGCTCGTGATGACATCGCTTTTGCAGCTGACACAGCCGAATCTTGAGGCTCTGCGATGGGAGAGGCTGCGTCACCGGGGTGCAGCGAAGTCTGCTGGGGCATCTGCCCTGGGCCTGGTCCCGAGGAGCTCACTGCCCCGGGGCGGGGGCGGGGTCTGTGCCATGATGGGGGTGAGCGCAGGGGAAAGCTCTGGGTCTTCTAGCTGTTCAAGGCACCAGGAAAGGCCCGAAAGGGCATGTCCAGACTGACTGGGGTTTGAATGTTGGCTCACGGCCCCCAGAGCCCCTCTTCCTCCCGTAACCAGAGCCAAGAGTCTGTGCCCTTGTGGACGGCCTCCCGTGGCCCAGCCTGCTCCACACAGGGCTGTGTGGGCCACACCCCACCGCGAGGCCCCATGGGGCGTGAGTTTGGACACGGGACATACACAGGTGTCCTCACTTCTCTGTCTCTTAGTCTCCTCCCCTGGAAAATGGGAAGAAGAGCACAGCTGGGTCTAAGGTGCAAAATTTAAGATGGGGTGGAAAAACTCAGCGTATGCTTAAAATGAAGATAAATTAATTAAGATAAATAGTATCTTAATCCAATGTTTTTAAAAAAATCAAAGTTAATACAAAGCATCCATGATGGACAAAATATTAAAATTTTAAATAAAGATGGGGTCCAACGAGCACTTGAATGCTCACCTCACTCACCTCCCCTTGTCTCAGGCCTAGGAATTAAAGCACTTAGCTCCAGGTGCTGGGGTGAGATTTAAATAAGATAAAGCAGGTAAACTGTGTCTCGCTCTGTCCTGCCCAATCATAGAGGGTCTGGCTCTCCAGAGGTAAAAAGGTGCAAAGTCATGTAGGTTTTCAGTGCGGCCACTAGGGGGCAGAGACTCGCTGCAAATATCACGCCCTGATCCTTTGCAAGAATCAAGCCATCCTCAGCCTTCCTCTCCTTGTCCCCTTCCCCTCCTTGGTCCCAGGCCCCAGCTGCAGCATGCAAATTCATCCTGCCATGCCTTTGCCTGGGCACTTTCTCCTGGCTGGAATGCCCGGCCCTCCTGGCAAAAGTTCTATGTATTATAAGATTAACCAAAGAGGAAAGAGAGGTGACTTCTTGGGGCACGCACTTTGGCACTGTTCCGTGTCTCATGACACCCTATGAGCTAGGTTGCATTGCCATTTGACAGAGAAACTGAGGCTCAGAGAGGGGTCACCCTTGCCCAGGGTCATGCAGCTAGTCAGAGAGTGAAGTGCAATTGGAACCCGGTCTGTTTGAATCTAGAACTCATGGCTTTTCTACCACCAAGAACACCTTTTGAGCATAAGCATAAGTTTCAGGAGAAACCCCAAGTCAACCAGCAGACAGGGAGAGAAGGGGATACAGAACAAGGCTCTGGAGTGACAGGCCCACCCAGACCCTCTCTGCAGCCCACCGCTGCTCGGAGCCTTCCCCCCCGAGGTGCAGAGGGAAGGGGGGCCCCTCTGCCCCCAGTCCTATGGGCTAAGGGCAAGAGACCAGGCTGCAGATAGCTGTTACCGGGATAAGAGCCCTGTGGCTCTCCTCTAGAGACTCCAGCCTCTGGTGGAAGACCTGGTTCATCTCGGAGAAGGCCTCCAGATGCTTCTGGATGTCCTGGCTGATTGTGAAGAGCTGCCCATAGTGCTCCACCATGGTCTCCACCAGGACCACCTCTGGCTCCTCTGTTTTCTCCCCTTCATTGTGGCCTAGGAAGACAGTGCCATGACGGAGTGGGTGGGCACAGAGAGCCCAGCCCTCACCTGCCCCTGCAGGGGTGATGCCAACGATGTGGATGGGACTTCTGCCGCGGCTCTGCAATTCCAGCTGCCAGCCCACAGTTGAGAGACGCCAGCCAACCCATGCGGGGCTTAGCCCAGGACAGCAGGTGCCCAGCCCCCTCACCCACCACCGGCCTCTTCAATTAACATTTGAAAGGTCCCCTAGCAGCCGAGAACCCAGATTCTGGAGCCAGGAGGCCCAGTGAGACAGGAGACAGTCCCCAAGGACCCGGAGCCTTCACCCCTCCTTGGCTTGGTGCTCAAAGTTTTTGGTGCTGCTCAACCTTCCAGTCACCATCTCCCAGCAACCCCTGCCATGTCCTGGTGCTCCAGCCCACTGGAACTCAACATCCTCAAATTCACCATGCAGGGCTCTGGCTCCAGCCTACGTTGGTGCTGTTCCCTCTGCCTGAAATACCGTTCCCCTTTGCTGACCTCATTTGAGCCCCATGAGAGGCCACCTCTTCCGTGAAGCCTTCCCTGACATCCAGGACAGTTTGGGGGGCTCTCATCGCTCCACAGCATTTAGTGCAGCGGCTCTGAAGTCCGACCAGAGTCTGAGACCCAGCCCTACCACTTCCTGGCTGGGCATTTTGGGCAAGTTCCTTAACCTCTCTGAGCCTGGGTAACACAATTCTCAGAAGCTCATAGAGAGGGGTAAAAAAGATTTTCTAAAGAGGTTAGCACAAAGTTAGTTAATAGTCGTTAATAAATGGTAACTTAATAAATGGTAATAGTTATTCTTATTATTGATGACGTTGAGATAATGATGATAAAAATTCACGCTTGACCCCCCTTCCCTTTCCTAACAAGCTTCTGGCACTGACAACAGCGGGCTCCAGTTCTCATCAGGGTAAAACAAACACAAAGCCCATTTCTGGTGTCTGTGTAAGTTTAGCTGATCATCGCAAAACAAAAAACCAAAACCAAAGACACACAAAATAATGGCAATCATAGCTAACACGTACTGGGTGTTAGCTGAATGCCGGGCACCGCGCCACAGGCTCATGAAGGATGAGTTCATCCGATCTGCATAACCGGTCTTGTCCCCGTTTTACAGATCGGACACCAGCACCTCGAGAACTTGCCTCCGGCCACACTCGCGGCACTGGCAGGGCCCGGGCTCACCGGGCAGGCTCGCGCGGTCCCTGTGCCCTGTCTCTCCACTGTGGCATCGGCCTTTGTGGGTCCTCATTCTGCAGATGAGGTCAAGGCTCACACCGCGCCCTAGTCCCAAGGCTGAGAGGTGGCCGTGGAGACGAAGCGGCATACATACCCTTAGGGATTATCTCAAGGACCTTTATCAGATAGTCTTCAAAAAGCTTGTGCTTCTCGACCTCTCTCTTCAGCTTCCTCCGCCTGCAGAGACATTTCAGTGACAGCAAGACGTGGTTTGGAGGACCCCAGGTCGTGAGCTCTTGCAAGGCCACTCTCCGTGGATCTCCGGCTCAGACCTGCACTGGGCGGGCGCACCCCCCCATCAGCGGGCCGCTGACTTAAGCCTCTCCACCCCATTTCCTGCTGAGCAGACTGAGCCACAAACAGTTCAAAGAGCTGCCGTGGTCAGGCGTGAGGAAGGAGCACCAGGGAGAGGGGAGTCCAGTCCTTCTGGTGTGGGGTGGGTGGGGGGTCTGTGGAGGCCCCCTTAGAGGCTGGCCTGAGCCCCCCCCCACCCCCGCCCACCAGCTGGTGACCTGGCTAGGTGCTTCACCTCTGTGCTTGCTAGCCCATGTGTAGCGACAGTAACCAGAGCCCCTCCCTCACAGGCTGGCCCGGATCATGCGTGGGGCGCCCAGCACATAGCGAGCACTCAGTCTGGGGTTGGGGACCCCAGCACCCCCGGGAGGGGAGGCAACTGCGTGCTGCTGCCCAGCCATTCTTGACTCTTAGGCGAGCCCCTGAGCAAGCAGAGTCTCCAGTCGGTCGCCTGCTCTGTGCCCAGTCAAGGTCAGCCGTCAAGGGCAGAGGCAGAGTGGGACCCGCCCCGGTCCGCGGGACTGTGGTGGGCTCTGGGAGTGACTGCTCAGGGACCCAGGGCAGGTCTCTCTGCCTCTCAGGCCCCGCTTCCATTCATAAGGTCCTGAAAAATGCAGGGAAAAACCACCTTTCCCCACAAATACCATGCGGACCCTGCGCACCATGGCATCCAACCTTAGTGGGGTCGGGAAGCCCGAATAGAATCTGATGGAAGGGTTGGACCTTTTCTCCACAAAGTTGCTCACAGACACATCCTTTTGCATCTGATTCAGGCTTTTATGGGCAGCCTGAAACTGACGGGCTGCCCGGAGGGTGAGGACCCAGGTCTCCACTCCGAGGCGGGGAGAGGGGGGACAGCCTCGTGGGTTGACTTTAGAGGGGCTGAGCTGACAGGTGCAGGGGATGGCCACCCACAGCCCTGCCTCCAGGACAGGAGACTAAGCCCACAGAGGGCCTGGGAGGACCCAAGGTCTGAGCTCGGGGAGCAGGAGCCAAGCCCTCCACCCCCTCCCCACGGCTGCCCCTCCTGTTTACTTCCAGGGATTGCTTCCCTCCTTGTCCCTTCCCTGCCTGGCCCTCAGGGATGTTTGCTCAGTCCCAGCCACCTAGTCCAGTGAGGACGCCACTGGGCCTGGGGCAGGGCCACAGCTGGGCCTGGGACCTCTCGTACTTTGCCTGGAGTTCGCAGAGTTCCTGTAACAGCACCTGCAGGTCCCTGTCCTTGTCGCTGCTAACGCTCCGGCCTGCCCCCTGGCTGGCGTCCACGGCCACCAGCATCGCCCCTCACCACCCCAGCGGGAGGACGAGGGCCACTTGGGCCAGGCGGGAAAACTGGTCAGCACTTTCTCTCCTGACTTTCCCAACAGTCCCCGGAAGCCAGGTCACGTTCCCAGTTCGTGGAAAAGGAAACAGAGGCTCAGAGGGGGCCTGTGACCAGCTCAGGGACACACAGCAGGACTGGATCTGGACTTGAGGCTCACTGAAGCCAATGTCTGGGGTCTTCCAAGAGGTGCTGGTTTCTCACAGCATTCAGGAGAGAGCCCCAGGGTCAGGGCGAGGGGCTGGCTCAGAAAGCAGTGGGGACACCTTGGTGGCCTATCCTACCCACCAGCCCTCCACCCATTTCTGCATTCAGTGACATCACATACTCTGAGCGTGTAGAGAGCTCATCAAAGGAGCATGGAGGCTGAGGCAGACACTTTGAATGAGCTCATGGTCAGGCTGGGAAGGTGGCCTAGTTAACAGGTAGTTTCCACACGGCCTGGCAAAGAGCTCTGGACCATTTGCCTAAGTCTGGTTCCCGGTTATGGCCCAAAGGAGAAGAAAGTCTCCCTAAGCCTGCCATTCATTGGCCATCTGCTGGGCCAGCCACAGCATAGGGGCGGAGCAGGGAGAGAAGGGGAGAGGTTGCGTGGTCAGTCTCTCCAGCCCTGAACATCAGACACTGGACATGAGCATAGGGAAGGAGGAGGGGACCCAGGTGACTCATTCACAGCTCCAGGAGCTCAAAACCACTGGCTCCGGGCCGTGACATCATAATGCTGGCCTCTGTCCTATGATGTGTCCATTGCAGGACCCACCTGTGAATGGAGGGCCACCTTCTCCGTGGCCTACCCCTGCCTCCCTGGTTCAGTTCCCAAGGACAAGGGGGAGAGGCATCGGTGACCCCAAGGGGGGGGTCTCAATTTTTTGTCCCTTCTCTCAGGCTGGTCAACTATAGGCAAGGTAGAGGTCATTCTTAAGGCCCCCACTTTGTGCGCTCCCGAGATCCCACTGGCGTGTCCCAGGACTCTCCCTTTTACCTCCTTCTACCTGATTGTGGGTGGCTGTAGCTCGAGCCCTTCCCCAGCGAGGGCCCTCAACAACCCAATAAGGCTCAGCTCTGCTTGTGGCTCAGAACCACACCTGGCCCAGGGCAGGGGAGGGGGCAAGGTGAAGGAGGCTTCAGGTCCTCAACCTGGGACCTGCCCCTGCCTTCTGGCTTGGCCCTGGTACCTGCTGTTGGAGCTGCTGGGCCTATGGCATTTGGGGGAGCTGGGCCCGGTGCCCATCCCTGATACCCCAACTAGCTGTCCAGGCCTTCCCCAACAAAGGCCCCCATTCAGTCAGAGCCCCTGGGCAGGGGCAGGGATTGGGGCCTATGCCGGGACACACACATCAGCACGGCCATGGAGTCAGTCCCTGCCTGCCCAGGAGTCCCTGAGCAGGTCTCAAGGGAGCTGTCTCTGTCTGCCCTCCATGGTTCTAGAGCCTCTCAAACATCTGATGAGCACCAACTGAGACACGAAGGTTCTGGCCTTGGGTTCATGCATGGGGAATGCTGGTACACACAGATGTCTGGGGTTCAGGGTTGCCCAGAGAGTCAGAACCGGCCTGGGGGGTTGCTGGGAGGGTGGGAGGAGGGCTGGAAGAAGTCCCCCGCAGAGTTAACAATGTCTGAGGTGGTTCCTGAGGATAAGAAGGGGCCAGGAAGTAAGGTGGGAAGCGTATTCCCGGCGGAAGAAACAGGTGGGACCAAGGTTCAGAGCCACAAAATAGCATCCGTGGCCTGTGGGAGCTATAGGCAGATGCTTAGAGGTGAAGGCCGGGGAGGGGTGGTGTGGCTGCGGCTGGAGAAGCCGTCAGCAGGCACCAGGTGTATGGGCCGGGCTCTCCAGCTGCCTGCAACAGAAACTAACAGGCTGCTCTGGGCAACAACAGCATCTGCGGAAGGTAGGAGGGAGGCCACAGAATCAGAAGAGCTAAAGACCCAGGCCTGGGGAACCCAAGGCTCAGGGCAGCCCTGGAGATCCAGGCAGCAGGAACTCAGGGGGATACCTCCCCAAATGAGCCCTCCCCTACACCTTGCCATCAGCCCCTCCATCCCCAAGAATCAAGGTCCTTAGAGAAGGCACCCAATTGGCTGAGCCTGGTCACGTGCCCGCCCCTTGGCTTAGACTGACAGTCACATCATAGGCGCTGCTTTGGGGGCTGGAAGTTTCCCAGAGCAAATCCCAGGCCCTTTGGCTGGAGGCTGGGCAATGGAGGCTGAGCAAGGGCTCAGCACACGGAGGCTCAGGGAAGCCCGGGGAGCTTGGGCTTTATCCTGAAGACAACAAGCCGCTGGAGGGTCCCAGCTGAAGGAGTGGCCTGGTCAGACTGGCATTTTGGAGCGTGCCCTCGGGCTCAGAGTGGAGGTGAGCCAAACATTTGTCAGGACACTTCTAATGTCATGTGGCATGCCACGAGGTCAGAGCTGTTCTTTCACAGTGGGGAAACTGAGGCCCAGAGAGAAACTTGCCCAAGTCCTCGCTGTTGGGAAATTGCTGAGCTGAGCTGTTAATCTAGAAAGTCCGGGAGTTTGGGTTGCTGGGACTTGGATACTGATCCAGTGGGGATCCCACAAGCCAGGACATAGGACATATTTTAAATGTCACCCAGATATTCTTTACAGTTACAACTCTAAATGGGTGAGGGGGACTGCTCCCGGAGAGACCCCATTAGTGCCTCTGGGCGTTGCATCTTCACCTGTCAAGGGCAGATGCCTCTCCCTCCCCCCGGCCCTAAAAAGATGCAGGAACAGCCTGGCCAGACCTCCTCTCTCCCCGGGGCTCAAAAACCCTAGGACCGCATCTCCCTCTCATTTAGGGCCCTAAACGACCGGACCCAGTGTGGCCACAGGCAGCAGGGGGGTGTGGGGAAGATGGAACAATTTACTTCCCAGTAAGGATTTTATTTTTGGCCTCAAGTGTCCCACACCCACACAAGGCTGGGAGACAGACTGCGGCGGCTCTGGGAATATTTCTCCCTACCAGGCCCTAAAGAGCGATTCTGCCATGATTACCCGGGATTGACAGCTATTTTGGATCTACTGCTGCCTGGCGCTTTGCCTGGAGTCTCTCATTTACTTCTCAAAAAGCTCCTCCAAGGTCGTGGAAGCATGGCTCCATTTTGCAGAGGAGGACAATGAGGGTCTATGGGGCAAAGCAACTTGCCAAGGCACCTGGCTAATAACTGGTGGCAGGATGGGCTCCATAATTCGTGGAGCCTAGTGAGACCTGAAAGTGATGGGCTCCTGATTTAAAAAATTAAGAATTTCAAGACAGCAGTGGGGGGACACAAAACCAGTTATGGGCTCTTCTGAGCATGGGCCGGGTGCATAGCTGCCCCGCAGGGATTTGACCTCATGCCTAGAGATTCCAGAACCTATTAGTTAACTCTACCCCTGCTCCTTTCCAAACTCCACCCCCTAGTCCGCCTCAGAGCCTCTGTTGGGCTCTGACTCTTCCTCTTCTCCTCCCAACCCTACCCTCACCCAGCAGGCTGTAGACCCCACCCTTTCCTGATTAGGGGAAGCATCGGAGGCTGCCAGGAACTTTAGACCACAAAAGAAGATCCAGGTGGAGAAAGGCAGAGGGATGCACCTGGTGAGGGGCCAGGGCTCAGACCCCCCAGATCTCCTCTCTCCCCTGGGCTGTGGGGGAGGTAAATCCAAGACAAGGCTGTCTGTTCCAGAGAGCTGGGAACCTTGGGACTTGGGGGTACGCTTCAAGGGCAGAGACACAATTAAATGGCAATAGAACCCCATTTTTTTAAGCTTTAACAAGGACTCCTGGGGCTGGAATTTGACCCCAGGGCTTGCGTCTCCCAGTGCAGCAAAGGGATGGCCAGATCAGGCCTTCGGCCCAGAATTCCAACCCTGCCTGCCCTGCAGCCCCAAATGTCCCCAAGAGGGACAAGACCAGCCCTTGGCCAGCCAGAAGTGATGCTCAGGATGCAGAGTGAGGCTGTGCAGCTAAGCAGGGCCACCGCCTGTGTGACCTTCGGAAGAGTACATAACCTCTCTGAGCCTCAGAAACTAACAGGCTCCTGGGCGGCTCAGTCGGTTGAGCATCTGACTCTTGATTTCAGCTCAGGTCGTGATCTCAGTGTCCTGAGATTGAGCCTCATGTCAGGCTCTGCACTCAGCATGGAACCTGCTTGAGATTCTCTTTCTCCCGCGCCCGCAATCCCCCCCCCCCCCCCGCCCGTGTCATGCACTCACTCTCTCTCTCAAAATAAATAAATAAAATCTTTTTTAAAAAGTAAATAAATGTGGGTGCCTGGGTGGCTCAGTTGGTTAAGTGACTGCCTTCGGCTCAGGTCATGATCCTGGAGTCCCGGGATCGAGTCCCGCATCGGGCTCCCTGCTCAGCGGGGGGTCTGCTTCTCCCTCTGACCCTCTTCCCACTCGTGCTCTCTGTCTCTCATTCTCTCTCTCTCAAATAAATAAATAAAATCTTTTAAAAAAATAAATAAATAAATAAAAAGTAAATAAATGTAAAGTGGAGATAATTACAGTACCTAGAATGAAATGACATAATCTACATAGAACGCTTAGCTTCATCTCATTTTTGTAAAAAAAAAAAATCTGTGTGTGTGTGTCTGTGTGTCTGTGTGCGTGTGTGTCTGTGTGCGTGCGTGCATAGAAGAAAGTCTAGAAGGCTATGAATGAAATTTGTAGGCCTTATTTTAGGGGCAGGAGATGAGGGCAGACTTTTCCACCACCGTAACTCTGAGAACAGCAAGCACCTGGCACGTAGGTGTTCAATCAGCCTTAGTCTTGATTCCTGGCCCTCTGTCCTCACTCCCTTCGGGTTACAGTGGTGGTGACCCCCCAGCACAGGACCCTTGTTAGGAGCCTCGCTGCGGGGGTTGGCTGGCAAAGTGACTTAAGGGAAGGGGCGCAGTGTGTGTGAAGCCTGGGTGTGGCTGTAAGCAGGGGTGGGGGGTGGGGGTGTGGCTCTGGGTGGGGGTGGGCGCAAGGAAGACAAGCAGGGCCTAGTAATTCTGCCTGAATTTTGCCAAGACCCGGCACTGCTTAGCGTCCCACCCCCTTACTGAGCTAGGATCTCAGAGCTCTGTTCCTATCCCCTGCCTCCCACCCGAGGGACTGAGAAGGCAGAGAACCAGAGTCGCCCAGGGCCCAGGAAGCAGTTCGATGATGGCTCTTCTTCTGAGGCCCCCAGCCTAGCTTCTGCCCTCCTCCCTACCCTGCACCCGGACAGGGTTCAGGTCCGAGAGCGGGGGATTTACCCCAGCAGGTCCTGAGACTCTCTGAGACCCTTTGGGGCAGCTCTCTGAAGACTGGGTCCTCCTGGGAGGGAGGGCAGAGACATTGGCTGTGGCCCCAGGGGATCCAGTGGGGGCTGGACCTTCCGACGTCTATGATGGTAACAGCTTGGCTCCCCTCACTCCCACCTGCTGCATCTGGGAGGAACCGCCCTCCTGAGAAGAGGCGTGGGAAGGGGCTGCCCTGACCTGGGGCACCTAGGGCTGAGTGAGGGGCAGCCAGGGACGGCATTAACCTTTCCTCTCAGTCCCCAGCAAGCGTTTTCATGGCAACATGGGGAAACACTGGGGTGCAGGGGACAGAATGGACTTAGGGGCCCACAGACCTAGACTCATATCACACCTCTCCCACAAATCCACTGACTGGCCCACCCTGGTCCAAATCCTCCTCTCTCCAACGTGGGCCAACACAACGGCCTTCCTTGCTGGCCCTCCTGCTGCTCTGTCCCCAGCAGGCCATTCTCCACCCCGCAGAGGGCTCTCCTTCGAAAGCAAACCTAACCTCCCCATTTCTCTGCCCCAAACCAGTGCTATGCAGGTAAAAGTTTGACCATCAGCTGCCCAGGGGGCAAAGCCAGGATTTCCATGGCATAACCACTCCACCATGGCTGATTTCAAGCTACTAATAGTTTATGGTCCTGCTTGCAGGAGTCCTGAAGATTTAACAGGTGACTCTCATGAGCTGCCATGAGCTGGCTGTAGCACCCCACTGTTTATAAAATCCGCCAGGGGTGCCTGGGTGGCGCAGGTGGTTAAGCATCTGGCTCTTGCTTGGGTTCGACTCGGGTCATGATCTCAGGGTTGTGGGATCAAGCCCCGAGTTTGACCCCACGCTCAGCATGGAGTCTGCCTAAGGTTTCCCTCTCCCTCTGCCCCTCTCCCTCCACTCTCTCTAAAATAAATAAATACATCTTTAAAAAAAAAAATCCCCCAGTAACTACAAATGAAGTTCAAACCCTGGCTGACCAGATCCTAAATGGTCCACAGTGGCCATTACTCCCACATTAGTCTTAGTTTTCCCCTGACCCACCCCAGGGCCTTTGCACCTGTGATTCCCTCTGCCCAGAGCACTGTTCTCCTAGCCCTTCATGGTGCTTTCTCCTCCCTGCCTTTCAGGCTAGCTCAGATGCCACCATCTGAGAGTGAACTTCCCTGACCATGTCGAACAACCCTGGTCTCCCCTCACTCTCGTTGAGTTTGATTTTAGTTCTCATTACTCTGGATCGTCTTCCTGGAGTGTGATCTCCATGACGGCCAGGCCTGGTATGAAAGTGTCCCCCATTGGAGTCTCAGTGTCTAGGAGAATAGTACTGGACACCCAGCGGGCACTCAGGAGACGTGTGGGGGCAGGCAGAGCTCTGGAGATACACGGCTCTGCGTGTGAGTCACCCCTCCCCACTAACCCTCTGCAGAGCCCTCAAGGAGTCACGTAATGTCCTCGAGCCTTGCTTTCCTCATCTGCAAACGGGGACAGCAATGCCTATGTGACGCAGCTATTAGGGTCTAAAGACGGCTGAGCGTAAGGTGCTCAATATAGGGTCTGTTATTAGCAGAGTCTCAGAAAATGAGTGGCCTCTTCGCTTGCATATATCCAATGACAGGCGGCTCATCCCCTCCCAAAGTAGTCTCGTCCACCTCTGGGTCACTCTGACCGCTAGAACATCTGCCATTCCTTACGCAGAGTACGGATGTATCTCCCACAATGTCCTTCCTTTAGTCCTGGTTCAACCGCCCCCCACACGGTCTCTGGCTCTCACCACCACGTGATTAACATAGGAGCACAGATTGATTGAGCCTGTTTTGGTGTGGCAGGGACACTGAAGGCAGACGTGATGTCCCTTGGCAGCTCTGCTCTATACATGAGTTGTCTGGCCTTGGGCGAGTCCCTTAACTTCGTTGAGCCTCAGTTTCTTCCTCTGTAAAATGGGGTTAATGATAGTACCTCCCTCATAAGTACCTGTGGGAACTAAGTTAGCTGGTAAACACGTGGACTTAACAGCTGGCACATGGACAGTGCTCAAAAATCAGCCGATCCTATTCCTATTACTCTGCCCAGTGCCCGGCCCACAGCCTTCGGGTCCGAAGACATTTCTAGTGAAGGCCAGGCCCTCTCTTGAATGCTCTCAGCCAAGCTGGCAAAAGGGCCAGTCTGTTTGGGTCACCCACCCCATCTTCACCCCTAGCTGTGAGAGCTGACCCTCCCCGTGGACAAGACCCAGCACTTTCCATAGTCCCCCCGCGGGTGACCTGACCATATGCCGAGCTCAGAGGAGGTTGGGGCCCCAAGCCTCTGGGACACGAGCAGCCTTGGAGTGGGGGGGCTGAGTGTCCCTGGCTGGGGTGGCTTCTGCCAGCTCCCTGGGTGGCCTGGACCCAGCACTTTTTTTATTATCCTTTTTTAAGGGAGTCTTCATGGTGTTGGGTGAACACGGTGAAAGAGACCAAGCAGGGGCAGCAGCGAGAGGGGAGGAGGACCAGAACAGTGCTGCATCCTGAAAACAAGGAAGAAGGGGGACAGGGTGAGGGGGAGTGGGAGGGGAGACCAGATCCTGCTCTGACCCCCCAGCCCAGTGCCGGGGACTATGATGGGCAGGCCCACCCATGATTTTGCAGATGTAACTAAGGCTTTGATCAGTGGGCCTGAGACAGGGGAGGCCCCTCGGGGGGTCTGATCTAATGGCAGGAGCCCTGGAAATCTTCTCTCGCTGGTAGGGGAAGAGCGATCCTGAGAGATTTCCCATGGGAGAGAGATTCAAGGTGAGGGAGGTTCTCACTGGCTGAGATGGAGGGGTCATGGAGCAAAGACGGGGGAGCCCAAAACAGTCCCCAGCTGACTGGCGACGAGCAGACGGGGACCTCAGTCCTGCGTCTGCCAGGAACTGACTCCACCAGCAATCTGAACAAGCCTGGAAGCAGATTCTTCCCCAGCAGCTGCAGAGAAGAGCCTGGGCCTTGAGTTCAGCCTTAGGGGACCCCAAGAACCCCGACATCTGGACAGGGACAGGAAACACTGTAAGAGACAGGCTAAGAATTTGAGGCTGGACTGTAGAGGCTTTCGGGACTTCCCAGGCGTGAGGAGCAAGGTCAATGTGGATTTCAAGGCCATCACTCGACCTTCTGATTCTAAGCATCCCAAAGCCAGGAGAGTGTTTCCAGATGAAATCCCACGGGCTTCCTAGGAGGGCCATCTATGAACCCCGCTGAGCATGCTGGGGGCTGGGGGCACCGGTGGCTTCTGGATGTGCGGGAGCACCACACTGTGAGCAGCATGTTCCCTGGGTGGGGCGTGGTGCGGGGCTGGGCAGCTGGTCCTCAGGCCCTGAGAGGCCTTCCCAGTACTGGGCGTCCTTGGGCATCACCAAACGCAGCCTGCAATTCTCGGACAATCTGTGCCTCCCGGTCCTGAGGCTGCCAACCCCTCTGACCTGGGAACAGGGTGGCTGGGCCTTGGCCAAGGTCAGAGGACCAGCTGGTCCTTTTTGAGGACGGACAGTCTGACTCAGTGCCTCTGGCCAAAGGATCGGGCTTGGATTTAGGGTGGGTACCATTTGTCCCGTTCAGACTCCCTCTGTCCTCAGTTGATCACCGCCTCTCCCACGGGCTCTGTCCTTCACAGTTTACAAAATCTTTTTCGCAGCAAGATCTCACGGAGGTGCAGGCCCACAGGGTCCCATACTCAGGAAAGCTGAGTCTCGGGCTCTGCCGTTGCCGCCTTGGAAGTCTTGATGATCTCTGAACAAGGGGCTTGCATTTTCATCTTGCAGCAGGCCCTGCAAAATACGGAGGCCTCCCGCTCTCTCCCCTCGCCAGAGTCTCAGCCAAGGAACAGTGAGCACACCCATTTTACAGGGGGAACCTGTGGGTGCCTCCGGCATAGGGAGCTCGCTGGAATGCACGCCCTTCCAGGAGCAGGCAAGGGGCTGGGGAGAAGCTCTGTTGCCGAGGAACAGAACTTGCTCTCCAAGGAGGGACTGGGAGTACTCTCTGCTTTTCTGACTCCCCCCGCCCCCCACCTGTTTTCCTGAAAAGCAGCTGCGGCACAGAGCTGTAAGTGCCTGTGAGCCCCGGAGGGCCGGGCTGCCTGTGTCCTCAGGGCCCAGCACACTCAAGGTCACATACTCGGTGGGCTCCCAGTGTCATTAAGTGACCAGAGAATGGACTGGAATTAGAAGAGAGGACATCCTTGCCCAAGGTCTCGAGCCAGTAAGCAGCAGAGCTGGGTTCCAAAGTGGGTCAGTGGACTCCGAGTCAAGTGCTCACCCTTTGGTCATACAGCTGCCTCCAGGCTATCTGGCCCCACTTCTGGGAGCCATGGGACCAGGGCGCAGGGGATGGACACCGCTGCAGGTTGGGAGCTGACCCCTGCCTGTCCCTTCAAGGGGCCATTTGAGAGGAAATTGAGCATCCCTTGCAACCTCGCTGCATGTAGCAGACACGGTGGGTGCCCCTCTTGGGTCCCCCACCCTGACTACTCAGTGCCCACCTTCAGCATGGCACCTGCGAGCACCTGCATGTCTCACTCAAGCATCCTTTGCCACGTTAGAGGCCAGAAGTGCCAGGGAATCACCAGCCCTCACCCACCAACCGATGCGAGGACTATACACACCCCACTCAGCCTCCTGTTACGGGACGACTCTGAGGCTCTGGTCCCACACTGGCTCCCGGAGTCCCCTGCAGGCTTCAGCTTCCGCTGCCCACAGTGCTGATCGGCCCCAGAACATGCCCTTCCCTGAATTTCCCAGCCTGTCGGAAATTACAAGTGGCCAGGGGACCACGAGCTAGCCAATATAACGTGAGGAGTGTCTAGCACTTCCAGGCCGGGCTGACAGAATGTTCTGTGTGTCATCTTTCTCGCTCTCTCTCTGCTTGCACCTCCGAGCCCACACATGATGGTGGAGCCACCCACAGACGTAGCCTGGGTCCCTGAGTCACCTCCGGGTGGAGAGCCCTGTGCTGATGAAGAATAGCAGCTGTGTGTAGATTTTCAGGAGCGAGAAACACACTATTGTGTTTGAGCCATGGTATGTTTTGGGATTTGTTACAGCAAAAACTATTTCCTAATTCAGAGGACGAGAGGCTGGGCGTTGGAAAGGGGGCAGACCTCGATTTAGTCCTGACCCTGTTTCTTACTGTGTGAGTGCCCTGAGCAGTCCTTAATTTAATCTCACTGCAGATTGCCCTCTAGGAATCACCGTCCCATGTTATGGATGAGGAAGCTGAGGCCCAGAATCACATGGCTAAGGAGTGAGAGAAAGGGCATTCAATCTGACTCCACACCCAGTTAAAGTTCACAGGAGGACTCCAGATCTTTCTAATGCCCTCTCTCTCTCCAAATGTCCTTGTCCTGGTTGCCAGCCGGGGAGGAGCTCTGCTGTGGTCTCAAAGCATCCAAGGACCTGGATGCTTCCGCCTGTCCTCCTGGGGACATTTTAGGCGGTGATGCCAACAAGTGGGGAGATATCTGGGTCAGTCTCATCTTTAGGTGACCTTCTGGTCCCCAGGGCAGGCTCCCACTGTCCCAACTTGAGAAAGAAGCAGCCCCTAATCCTGTCTCTGCATGGCAGGGTGTTAGGGTTTCAAACCCACCTATTCCTCTACTTGGGTAGCTGGAAATGCTCCATGACCCGAGGGACACGTTAGTGTATCAGTCAAGGGCCCTGCAGGTAGGACTGGTCAGATTTGGAAAGAAAAAGATAGGCTGTACAATTGGATATGAATTTCAGATAAACAGCAAGGAATTGTTTAATGTTGAGCACGTCCCATGCCATATTTAGGATATACTTATACTAAAAGTATGTGTTACTTATCTGAAATTCAAAGGGAACCGGGCATCCTATATTTTATCTGACGACCCCAGCTGCAAAACACCACAGGCACACGTGTAAGGTAAATAAAGAGAAGTAATGAACTGGTAGAGGTGGGGGCGGGGTCAAGGGCGCCAAGACAGAGTGAGGCATCTGGAGTCTGGCCCGACAGGTGCCACGGCCATGGCAGATGGAGTCCCCGTCGGAACCATGGTGCCAAGCAGAGGAGGGACTGGAGAAATAAATACCCTGCCCCCTTTCTCTGGGTCCTGCCCGCCTGGCCTCCCATTGGCTGGACTCAGTCAAAAGCCAGAGGGCGAGGACACTTGGGCAAAACTCCGTCAGCCTGCCAGGCAGGACCTGACAGCGAAGGAGGGAGCCAGCTCAGTCTAGAAAAGGAAACCGGGGTTTCTTCATCTCCCTTGAGCTCTGTCCCCTTGATGATGCGTACAGAGGACACTCCTTGCCAAGATGGGCGGGGACAGGGACAGAGTCGCAGATACTGCACACAGGCCCCAATCCTCCGTTAAGAGGCTCTGTTAAGAGTCCAGCAAGAGGCGCAGAGTGAAGGCCAAGCACTGGTGGCCAGATGTCCACGGGGGCTTCTCACCGGCATGGCATCACCGTGATTGGCTGCAAGCTCCTCAGGTTCTCGGGACCCTTGCATCCAAACCCTCCGCTAAGATGCCTGTGCTCTCCCGCCGTCCAAGCCCCCTGCTATCCCCACCCCTACAGCAGCCACCGTCCAGGAGCCCGGCTGGCCGCCCTGAGAAGTGCAGGCGGGCGGGCGGTCACCTGCACAGGGCTGGCCCTCCGCACTGCCTGCTCCCGCTGCCCTCCTCCCTGGGCCCAAATTCTTCACTCTGTCCTGCAGAGGTCCTCCACCTCCTCTGAAGGCCCCCAGATGAGGTGGGAGTCATGTCTACCACACGCTTTTATCCAAGGATTTCTCAACAAAGACAGCTGGCTCCCTCCCCCTTTCCCCCCTCTCCCATCTCTCTCTCTCTCTCTCCCTCTCTCCCTCCCTCCTTGGGCCCCAGCCCAGCCCCTGCGCCTTGCACTAGGCTGTAGAAATGAAAGAAAAGACACTAATTCTGAACTGCTTAAAAACCTCCCCGTGCTGCTCTTGTCGAGGGAGGATAAACCGAGGCGGCAGCCGTCTACAAGCTAGGAGTGGGGTCCGCATAGACGTGGGGCGGCCGGCCCCGGGATCTTGGTCTTCCCAGCCTGCAGAACTCTGTAGCCTGCGGCAACCCCACCTCAGACATGCGGACGGACGGATGGACGGACGGTGACAGGCGTTAAGGAACGGCTAGCAACCTGGGAACCCGGTCACTGACTGAGAGGCGCAGCTACCCGCCACCCTGGCATGCTGACCTTGGGCTGATATATGAGCCTGCGAGAAGGTCCGTCTTCTGTAGGCCAAAAAAACCCCCCAAACCCAAATCCCAAACCACCACTTGCCCTTGTCTCTCCCCTGTCCCCCATGAAGTCCAAGCCCTTGGCATGACTCACAAGGCTCTCCTGATCCGGCCCCGTCAATTCCTCGAGCCCACGTCCGCCCTTCCCCACAGCCTGCACCCTGGCCATGCCCATCTCCCGTGCTTGCCAAGGGGGCCACCAGCTTCAGTGCCTCGGACCTTGACTCCTACTGTGCCCTCTGCCTGAGCTGCCCCGCACCCACCTGTGCCACCCACACACGCTTCTTCTGCCAGGACTCAGGGCGAAGGGCATCCCCTTTGCTGGAAGGCCTCCCCCACCCCTCCCCCACTCCTCCTCCCTGATCCATCCCTCCTCCCACTCCTCCTCCCTGCCTCTACTCCCCCTTCCACCCCTCCTCCCTGACCCTATCCCGCCTCCCACCCCTCTTCCCTGACACCACTCCTCTTTCCACCCCTCCTCCCCAACCCTATCCCTCCTTCTACCCCTCCTCCCTGACCCCACCCCTCCTCCCTGACCCATCCCTCCTCCCACCCCTCCTCCCTGCCTCTACTCCCCCTTCCACACCTCCTCCCTGACCCTATCCCTCCTTCCACCCCTCCTCGCTGTCCCCACCTCTCCTCTCACTCCTCTCTGCCCCCTGCCCCCCTCCTCTCTCTGTTTGGGGCTGGCTTCTGGCTCTTAGTAGGGCTCGTGGCCTTTAATTTGTGCCTTGAGGATGGAAATCGGAATCACAGTTACTGAGCACTTGCCTCAGGCAGCCACTGCCCTAGACTTTTCTTGGGGTTACTCATGTCAGCCTTAAACCAGCCCCACAAGGAAGGTGCTCGTTGTGACTCCGGACCGACAGCTGAGAAGGGCCTGCTCCGAGCAGGGGAAATCAGCTGCTTCGTGTACAAGACACACTGCGGGAGCACCACCCGCCCCGCCCCGCACCCCTGCTCTGCGGAGCCTGCCCGAGGGCCGGAGGGAACGGGCATTCAAGTCCAAGAGGCTCCAAGGGCCCGAACGTGCAGACAGGTGGAGCGCCGGTGGGGGCATCGAGTGAG
This sequence comes from Phoca vitulina, assembly GCF_004348235.1. NCBI lineage: Eukaryota > Metazoa > Chordata > Mammalia > Carnivora > Phocidae > Phoca > Phoca vitulina. Next base: position 61,581,796 of record NW_022589710.1, on the reverse strand, counting down.
AAGAGGGGCCGAGGGAGGTGTGCGGGGCTGGTCGCCGGGGCCTGGAGGCAACAGGCATGAACCTGGGCCTGTTTAGATTCTCCCAGGATCCGCCTTTCCCCCGGGGGAGGCGGCAGCCCTCAGCCAGACGGGCCCCGGACGGCCCGGGCCATGGGCACGGGAGAGGGTTCTCTCCTGGGTCACACTGCAGAGCAAACACCTGCTCCTGTCGGCCCGGCGCTGCTGGGAACTACAGGCCCAGGGCCCCGAGGGAAGGGCGAGGACTGAGGGGCCACAGAACAGGCCCTGCATGTACGGAAGAGCCAGCTCCCCTCCCAGGAGCCCGGCGGCTGGCAGCGCCCTGTAGCTGCGGGCCGGCCGCCCCCACCCCCGAGCAGAGCCCTGGCCGCGGCGGGCGAGGGTGTGTGCCCGGGTCACACGCTCTTCAGCCACCAGGCCAGGAGCTATGACAGTGCAGTTTGGGGCCGATGCTGGCCGGCGTCAGCGGGACCAGGAAAACTGGGAAGTAAGGGACAAAGGGAAAGCACAAAGAGAGCGAGAAAGGAATTTTAAAAATCTGAACCCTGTACTAACTGAGCGAATTTGGGAAATGCATCTCAAAGTCTCTGAGCCTCCATCTCCTTAGCAGTAAAATGGGGACAGTCACATCCCCCCTCCCCGGGGCGTGAGACACATCACGCCCTCCTTCCCAGTGTCCGCTCACACCAGGGGTCCCCGGGAGTCTGGGGGGGGGGCGGTGTGTGGAACCAGCCTCCCTCGGTCACAAGCAACACGGTGAGTGTGCATGGGTGTGAGAGGGTCTTCGTGCATAAAAATCAACAGCAAGCACATTGACTGAATTCTGGCCAACAGCCATTATTTGGAAATTACATATGATTAGAGGTTGAATCCCAGGTTCAGAGACGCTTCCAAAATCATTCTTATCCCATTTTTTATTTCTGTTTTGAAAATACGTAGGTAGGCTCGATTTGAATTCCAAATGACAAGTAGGATTCCTGATCTCGGAGAACAAACATACATGCGTGCACCGACCTATAGCTGCTCATTCTGGTTTCACCAACACTTAAGAGTTTGGAAGGGTCTGTATTCTTAACAGCGCTTCTGCTCCATTTAGGGCTCCAGAGAGGGGAAAGATTTGTATAGGGTCGCACAGAACTTTCCAGAAGGGCCAAGACCAGCATGCTGGTGGCTAGGTCCAAGCTCACTTCAATGTGACAGGTGCCTTCGACCCACATGTGCTCACACACACACGCACTATGAAAGCACAGAGAGCCATATTTCTAGAAAACAGGAGACTTCAACAGCTATTTAATATTTTCATAAGACTAGTTATTCACCAACTATCATGCCAGCTGGTGGGTTAAATGCACCTCTTTTCTTCACTTAGAGAATGTGAGCTCTGTGTGGGTGTGGTGTGCACCTGCGTGCGCGTGTCCGCATGCACCAGCCGCCAGCAGGAGCCTGGCCCAGCAGAGCTGAGACCCACCTGGGGCCCCCCTTTCCTGCTAAATGGAGAAACCCCAACTGTCATAATGATCACCAAGGCTGTTCCTTCCGCTTTGCTCACACCGCGACTGCATTTCCCTCTGCCGGTGACCTTCAGGGCTGGTTTACGAGCCCGTTCAAGGAGCCATTCCTGTAACAGTCAAAGGCATTTGAAATCCAAACACCTGGCCTTCTTGATGGCGGCTCTTCCTGAAATCCAAAGCCACCCCCAGGAGCTAAGGGGAGACCCCTGCCCTTTCCCCCATCTGCTCAGTGCAGACCTCATTTTCTTCCCACCGGCCTTTTTCCCATGGCAAGCCAGGCTTGCTCCACCACAGCTCCATGGACATTTGGACCGTTAATTCTATTTTGGGGAGGCTCTTCTGTGCTTTATAGGGTGTCTGTTTGTTTATACTTTGTAAGATGTTTGGAAGCATCCCCGGCCTCTACCCACTAGATGCCAGGAGCAACCCCCCTTCAGTGGTGGCTACCAAAAATGTCTCCAGGGATTGTCAAATGTCCCCTGGGAGGTAATTGTCCCCAGTAAAGAAGCACTGTTTCCCTGCCAGCCACCATCCCCTCTGTCTCTATAAGGAAGTTTAAGCTAATAACAACCACTAACATTTGTAAGTCTTTATTCTAAGGAAGATATAGATGCTTTCTTATGAGATATGTCATTCTTCCTTCATTTTATATATCAGGAAGCCAAGGCTCAGAGAGGTTAAGCAAGTGGTCCAAGGTCACACAGCGAGCACATGGTAGAGCTGGCGGATGGCCACTGGGCCCCACAGGGAGATCAGGGCAGTCACCTCCCAAGTGATCCTGTGCTGGGAGTGGCCCCAGCCTGACCTCTTGGAGTGGGAACAATGAGGCACAATGACATTGACCCCCAAACTGCCCGTGCCGCTCACCGGGGCTTGTGGTCTATTGTAAACCACATCCTCCCCACCGAGCATTTCTGGGATTCTCCAGGGGGTAGCAGGCATCTTAAATGTGAGCCTGAGGAGCTCCGGCCCCCCTTCTGGGCTCGTCTTCCTCTGGTGTGGTGGGCTTCCTGCCCATTTGCCCAACAACTGGGGAGGTAGGGTCCGCAGCTCAATGTGACAATCAACCGCTAAGGTCCCACCGTAAGCTTGGGAGGGAGCTTCGGAGAAGGCGGGAGTGGGTTTCCCTTGCTGGCCCCTCCTGCTCTCCAGCTCCGGTTCCCTTGCCTTAGAAAGAGGATGCTGGGGCGCCTGGGTGGTCAGTTGGTTAAGCGACTGCCTTCGGCTCAGGTCATGATCCTGGAGTCCCGGGATCGAGTCCCACATCGGGCTCCCTGCTCAGCAGGGAGTCTGCTTCTCCCTCTGACCCTCCTCCCTCTCATGCTCTCTGTCTCTCATTCTCTCTCTCGCAAATAAATAAAAAAAAAAAAAAAAAAAAAAGAAAGAGGATGCTGGGCAGATGTGCTCCTACGACCTTCCCCTTTCAACATTCCTTGCTCTTCTGCTCTTGCAGTTCTGTGTGGGACAGAGGCTAGTGGGCAGACGTGTCACCGTCACCAAGTTCACGCAAGTCCTGGGAGGGTCTCGGGGCCTCCACCCGTAGGAGTGGGATGCTGACTCTCCCCTTGGGATGGCGGGTCCACCCCCTGCCCCATCACACCCAGAACCCAGGCCCTCCTCAGCAGAGCAAACCCAGGGCCGTCCCCAGAGCGGCGGCGCTGGCTGACACCTCTGTGATGTCGCATCACCGGCCACTTTGGATTCCCCCAGGAGCGGGGCCGGGCGGAAGGCTAAAGCCTGGGAGCAGTCCACTGCCCTGCAGCTGCCAAATCCGAAACAGCTGCGTGTCTAGAGCGGCCCCTGCGCTCGCTGTGAGCTCTGCCTCCAGAGTGGCGGGCCCAGCAACTGCATTCGAGAGGCATCTGTCCCCCCGCTTCACCACAGTGACAGAGCGAATGGGTCCGCGACGGGCCGGATGGTGAGGGGCCAGCCAGCAGCTACTGCGTCCAGCCGGCCCTACGGCCTCCGACACAGCCAGGGGCTCATCCCTGGCAGGGTCTGCATGCAAGGGTCCTTTCTCTCCTACCCAAGGACAATCGGAAGCTCCGGGCCCTGCTATGGATGGACACAGTGATGTTCATAGAAAACCTGTTCCCAGCAGTTAACTTGGGTTGAACTTTGTTTCTGAGTTCCCAAGGGTGACTCAGACATGGTGAGATCAGGCTCTGGAGGGTGCCAAGAGGCCTGACCAGCTGATAGGGCCAGCAGCCTCCAGGATGGATCAGCCCTAGGCTCACTGGCTGCCTGAGCTCACCTGACCGGTGGGAGATGCCCTTCCCTCCTACACAGGCCCCTGCGGGTGGCAGGTGCGGAGGAAGAAGTCCCAAGGCTGAGTGTCTTCTGAGTGCTGAGCCCCAGGTGGGCTCTTTGAGCCCTGGGATCTCATCAAACCCCCTAAGAGCCATCGGACAGAGGAGTTGTCACTCCCATTTTTCTCTGAAGATGAAACAGATTCAGTGAGGTGCGGGGCTGTGGCCAGCGTCCCGCAGCAAGGGAGGAAGAGGCGGGGATTATCGGACCCCGGTGCCTGTGCTGGAAACGGGACGGCGTGGCGCTCACTGGGATTGCACGTGCGTGGCAACTCCCAACAAGGAAGACACCATCTGCACAGGGTTGGCCAAGCATGTCCCAGCCATGTCCCTACCAGGCCCAGGACACCCTCCAGGGGCAAGACGTCCACTGGAGGAAGTCAGAACTCTCACCCAGATGGGCCTGGACTCCAGGGTTTCTGTTGCAGATGGGCCTTTCCCCAGGGGCCGAGAGCCAGGAGAGGTGCCAGATGGCCTCACTCTGCGCCCCTGGGCAGGGGTAGAGCAGGGAGCGGTGAGGCTGGCTGAGCCCATGGCTCTGCCATGTCTTTCTGTCTGTAGCTCTGTCCAGGCCCCTCTTGTCTGCGGTCAGTTATGGCTCAGGGAGGCCCCCAGCTGGTTTCAAGAACCCCATGGCCCAGGATTGGGCTTGTACCTCATATCTGCTCATTTTGATGGAAACCCTTATAAGATCCAACTATTCCTCCCCTCACATGCACGTGGGGCATTGGAGAGAACAAGGCTGGACCAGGCAGCCCCTTGCCAGTCCCTAGGGGCCCTCCTCCTAGTGGGTGTCATCCCCACATGTAGGGTGTTGACAGGGCATGAGGCTGGCCTGCCCCTTTCTCCAGTCTGAGGGGTGAGGGCCATGCCCCCACTCTGCTCTCTAGAAATGGGAAGATTGACTTCTCTCCCTTGACCCCCTGAGCTGGGCGGTTGAGAGGGTCCAGATTGTTCCAGAGGAAAGCACGGTCAGCCACACATCAGAGGACACAGTGCTCACTTTAAAGAAAGGAAGAGAGGCTGGGATTTGTCTCTGCCTTCTCCTTCATCCCCTTCTTCCCTTTCCATAGATGCACCTTCGTCCCTCCCAGGACTCGGCATTTGTGGGCCCCCCACCCCACCCCCCTGCCATCTGCCCTCTGTCCACCGCCCTCCCCCATCCAGGATGCTGTCCAGGGTGAGGACTGGACTCTTGTCAGTTCTTCATCTCTTGAAACCAAAATAAACTAATATCAAGAGGCAGCCAGGGCTGGGGGCCAGGATGCCAAGGCCACAGGGGTGCTTATTTTAGCGGTTGATATTTCATCGCTGGGTCAGAGCTGTCCCCGGACTTGGCACTGACCCACATCTCAGCTCCCTCCTCCCCGCTCAGCTGGCACTTCCTCTCCGCCTCTCTCTCTCTCCTTCCTGAAAGAGGTATCACTGTCATAGGAAAATGTGCTGGTGTTGGCATCCTCTTTGGGCCCTGCTAGGTGTAGGGCTCTATTAACTGCCTCTCCATCACATGCACGCATGCACATGCGTGCACGCACACCTCTATTTATGGGAATTCAGATGAAAATAAAAAAGGAGGGAAGACTGGAAGAGATAGGCCAGGTGTGTGTGTGTGTGGCCAAGAGTCAGGCTGAGGCTGGCGGGCCAGGCTACAGCCCTCCCCAACTCAGACCTAGAAGCTGTGTGGCTTGAATGTTAGCACAGACATTCAACACTTAATGAGCATTTACTCTGCTCCAGGCACTGCTGTAGGAACTGACAAGAGCAACACTACTCTAGATGGGAGAGATGGGTGATAAACAAATGACATAAATCTACAATAAGTAAGGGGGGGGGTGGTAAGTGTTATAGAGAAAAATAAAACAGGATAGGGGACTAGAGAGGGAGGGAGGGTGGGTTCTATTTATGATCAGAAAGTAGAAGCTTCCTGGTGCCATGTGTGAGCCCTAGGGGCTTTTTTTTGAGGGTCCCATTCTTCTTCTTGCTTCCCTGCAGGTTGACCAGTTGTTTGCTTTCGGCTCCAGCATCTACCCATCCCTCTTTTACCCCTTTCTGTCCTCATAAAACGCTCCCTGGAGGGCTGTTCCACGGGCCAACCTCTGGGGTCTTAAACAAAGTTGGAGACCCTGGGAGGGCTCCAGAGATCACAGAGGCCAGGGATTCTCCAATGCTCAGTGTCGTTTGTCATCAGGGACATGCAAATTAAAGCTGCAACAAGATGTCACCAAAGCCCATCAGAATGGATAATATGAAAAAAGTCGGAGTGACTGGAGCTCTTATACATGGCTGATGGGAATGCAAATTGGTACAACAACTATGGAAAACTGATAGTTTTACTAAAGTTGAACACAAGCCCATCCCATGACCCAGGGACTCCCATGTGAGGTGCATACCCAACAGAAATGGGGACATGCATGCACCAAAAGACGTGTATTGGAGTGTTCATAGCCCTGTATTCCTAACTGTCCCAAACTGCCCAGATGCCCACCAGCAGTAGAACAGATAAGCTGTGGTATAGTTAGCAGGGAATATCGCATGGCCGTGAGAAGGAACAACCCAGAACATGGACGAAACTCACAATGCACCATTGAATGAAAGAAGGCACCGGTGTGATGTCATTCGTATGACATTCAGAACAACTTTTACTGTTAGAGGTCAGGGGAGTGGTCACCCACCCTTGGCAGGAGGAGATGGGTGCTGGTGTTGAGGTGGGGCAGAGGAGGGGTGCAAAATGGGGGGTTTCTGGGATGCTGCTAATATCCTCTCTTTGATGCAAATGCTGGGTGTCTTCCGTTTGCGAAATTCCATTGAGCTGTACACATGTGTGCACTTTTCATGTGTATATAATGTGTTAATAAAAACTTGTAAGAAATCAGTGCTGTTCAGGCCTCAACTCAGATGAATTCATAAGGATGTCTGCGGTAGAGGGGCGCCTGGGTGGCCCAGTCGGTTAAGCGTCCGACTCTTGATTTCAGCTCAGGTCATGATCTCAGGGTCATGAGATTGAGCCCCACGTCGGGCTCCATGCTGGGCGCAGAGTCTGCTTAAGATTCTCTCTCTCCCTCTGCCTCTGTTCCTCCCCCCCACTCTCTCTCTCTAATTTCCAAAAAAAAAAAAAAAAAAAAAAAAAAAGAATCTCTGGGGTAGAGTCAGCCCAGCCTGTTTGTTCTGGAGGGAGCTGCCTATGATGTCAACAGACAGACCAACCTGTCTTTGGCTTGGGCTTTGTGGACTTACTTCAACATCAAGCCTCCCAACCGGGATGAGTAAGGACCAGGGGAAAAGCAAACGTTCACCAATTGACTTACATAACCTTGTGGGGTTCCTTGTTCTGACCCAATATTTGGATTCCCTGGTGCATGGGGGGAGGGGGCAGGGGGGCAGCTGGCAGAGCCGTGGCTGAAAGCACTGCTTTTTATGTCAGGCAATTGTGGTTCAGATCTAAACAATCACTTATACATCGTGGGATGATGGACAAGTTCCCCAAACCCCTGAGCCTCAGTTTCCTCATCTGTGAAGCAGGGGTGATGACAGCCTGCCAGGAAGGTTGTATGAATACAGTAGGATGATGCCATTTATTTTTTTTAATTGTATTTTATTTACATTCAATTCGCTAACATATAGTGTTTCCTTAGCGTCAGAGGTAGAGGTCAGGGATTCAGTGGTTACACGCAACACCCAGGGCTCATTTCATCCGTGCCCTCCTTACCCGTCACCCAGTTACTCCAGCTCCCCCTCCCACCGATGATGCCATTTATTAGTGGAAATATGTCCAGTCAGCCCCTCCCCCTGCTGGCCACCCCCAGCACACTTTCTGTTCCCTGTGACTCTTTACCCACAATTTAGGCTCTGGATTTTCAAAAGCTGAGTGAAGACACAAGGCAACAGGATTTGGAGAGTGAGTTTCTCCAGCTCGCTCCACTATGAGAGGTTTGTCTGGATTGGGAGGGAGAGGTAAGGCAGAAGGCCACTTGAGAAGGGACGCTGTGCCTGCCCATGGCCCACCCCTCTCAGGCCACATCTGGGGAGGGGGTCTGGACAGTTAGAGAGCAGAAGGACCTGTGCCCCACCCCTGGCTGGGGCCCCACGGAAGCAGCAGGACCCCAGGGATGCACTCCACGGGACCCACTAGAAATTCCTCCTGCCGAGGACAATCCCCAAACAGTAAAGAGAACTGGATGGCCCCTCGATGCCCTTCCTTCATCGCCCCCCCCCCCACCATAGCACAGGGGTCTGGGAGGGGCCGGGCATGAGCTAACCTTGAGGGGTCACCAACTATAGTAGCCTGGGGGGGTGGGGCAGCCCCAGATGGGGCAATAGAGGTGCCAGAGCCGAGTACCTGGGAGACAGCCTGGGACTGACAGTGTCCTTCAGTCCCCAGCACCAGATCAGACGCCCAGAACTTCAACCAGAACCCAGGGTACCCTGCGTTCGCTGAGATTTAGAATGTGCACTGAGGGGGAATGTTCCAAGAGACTGTAAAGGCATCCTGCCTTTGACTCTGTAAGAAATCATGCTAGGGGGTCGTAAATCCAGTATCCTCCAAGGGGAATGGGCCTTTGAAATTGAATTTTTTTTCCATTTAGAAGAACAGATCAGGTGACATTCCCAGCCCCCTCCTCACTCCAGCAGGTGGGATGTAAGTGTCTGGCAGCATGCCAGGAGCATCCTGGATACTCAGTGCCTATGACTGAGCATGTTGTCTCTGCCACTGGATGCTGACATCTTGTGCCATTCGATCTAGTCCAGAAACAGGGGCTTTCTTCCCTGGCCGTGTGCTGGCAGAAGGGTTCCCTCGGCTTTGTGCTGCTGCTAAGGCTGGCGCGCGCACTAGTTTGTTTGTTTGCTTGTTTGTTCCCCTGCCTTTTGCAGCCCAGCCCCACCCCATGCATGACAGCCCGGAGCTGGATCCCTGAACCTCCAAGGCAGGCCCTGCCCCTGGGGCATGCTCAGCGGTGTTTGCCAAGCCCGCTTACCCCAAACCCAAACACCCTTCCCTCCCGCTCTCTTCTCTCTGCTCCTGTTCATCTTCTGCCTCCCCGCCTTCCCTCCATCCACCCTTCTCCCTGCCCTCTTCCCAGCCTCCCTGCCTCCCCCACCTTCCCCTCTGCTCCCCCTTCTATCCCCGAGTGCCCCACTGCTCTCTCCCTCTTGCTCCTCTGTCTTCCACACTCCCCTTTTCATCCCCGGATTATCTCAGTGTCCCTCTCCCCTTGCTTCTCTGTTTTCCCCAATTCTTCTTTCTCCTCTCATGTATGCCTTCTCCGCTCTCCTCCTGCACCTCTTCCTTTCCTTCTTCCTCTCCATCACCTTTTTGTACTTCCCTCCCTTCTCCTGTCCCCTAGTGTCCCCCCGCTCTGTCTCCTAATCTCCCAGCTCTGGCTCCCCACCCTCTTTCCCTCTCTCTCTGTCTCTCACCCTCCCTATCTCTCTTCTCTCTCACTCCCTCCTGGGGAGTTCCAGAAACATACCCATATATGGCCTCCATGTCAAGGATCACAAATGACGACGTCACGTGAGGGCCAGCTCTCCGAGATGCTCTCTGCCGCGAGGTCCGTAATTGACGCACCGTGGAGGGACGGAAGGCGGCAGGGCGGCCTCCTCCGGGCGATCTTCAAATAGGACATCTGAGATGCACAACATCTTATAGTTTGGCTGGCCATCACTGGTCATGCGGTGGGCCTGAAATAAACTCCCTGCTTCAAAGGAAAGCGTTTCAGAACTGCCTGGCAGAGCGGCCAGGAGCTCAGGGCCAGGGCAGAAGGAAAACTCAGGGAGCATGTTCTGAATTAAGACACCCTCAAGAAAACCCTTTTTAGTACCCCTGCATTGTGTGCCCCTGTTTCAGAGCCTAACAGGTAATGCATGCTTTCGACTTTCTTACACAGACTTCGAGAAAGATTGTTTGGCTGGGACTTAACCACTGCGTTGCTTGTTGGTGACTCCTTATTATCAAGACTCCTTGCTTGCGTCTCTCTCTCCTGTCTCTTGTGTAGAAAGCATGCCGGGGACTTTCACTTTGGACCTGGGGGACAGAGAATCAGCCGTATGCATGCACTTATGCATTCTGCTGGAGGACGCTCGCTCAGAATATCACTCTGCTGTGCACTTCTAAACATGGAAATGGAATGGGGTTATCAGTGGTGCTATTGTGGATGCCGTGGACCTAGGGCAGTATCTGTGGGGGACAGACGGCTTTCAGAAAGGCTTTTAGGTCAGGTGGCTAGATAACTATGTTTATGGCCGTGGGCATCGATGTCCCGTGGCATTTAGGGAGTGCCTCTGTGTGCACAGTTTCGTGGGGTGATAGAAGTCAGGTGCCAGGAGCTGTACCTGCAGCTGCTTGGGGCTCGGGGGGCGGGGGGGACGCCCAATCTGCAAACAGAGACTGTGACACAATGTAAAGAATGAGATGTTCCATGAGATTTAACAGAGCACCGTGGGATTGCCGAGATGCAAGAGTACCTCGTGTGAGCGTGTGTGCGTGCGTGTGTGTGTGTGTGTGTGTGTGAGCATGAGGACATATCCAGGGACGAGATAGCTTTTAAAAAGCTGGGTGGATGTCACCAGGCAGAGGGGCAGGGAGAGGGACCTCCAGGCGGAGGGGCAGCTCCGGCAAAGGGCGACAGACACGTCAGGGTGGGTCGGGGGTGTCGGTGGGAAATGCAGAGTGGCTACAGCAAGGGGTCACGAAGGGGACAAAACTGGCGGGGAGGAGAGGGGAGCCAGAGGGAGATGCAGCTCCCACCAGGCCAGGCAAGAGAATGGAATATTTTCCAATTGTTTTTGAGCAAAGGGGGTGCAGGTGGGATCTGATTTCAGGTAGCTCCTCAGTAGCCAGGGGAATGGCCTGGAATGAGGGGGAAGAGAGGCGGCGCCAAGTAGGGAGGCCAGGTAAGTGACAGAGACACGGGGCAGGCCAGAGGCCAAGCCCCCCACACAGGAAGGACAGCAAGGCTCTCCTCAAGGAAGGAAAACTCAAGGGGCGTGAGGCAGGGGTGGGGACAGCTATGGGGCCCAGGCAGAGGCAGCTGGGGCCAGCCTAGCAGCCACAGTCCCTGCCCTCTGCAGCGGAGGCCGGGGGCGAGGGCGGGGGCGTCCGGGAGGGGGGCAGAACACAGGGATGAGGCAGATGCTCCCGTCCCTTCCAAAACAGTTGGATGGGTCCCGACAGCTGGTGGCGGGCCTGTTTACAGCTCAGCCTCCTCCGGGAGTTGGCATCGGCCCCCACCTGGTGCTGTTCTCGTTTGCATCATCCATTCTTGCACAAACAGACCGGCTGTGAGTGCCCGGGATCCTCCGCTCCCGGTGACCTTACAATGAATAACACAGCGATCGATATCCGTGGGCGTTCACGGAGCACTGACCGTGAGCCAGGCACTGGCCCGGGGCTTCAGGTGATTTCTCTTATTGACTCTTCTCAAGGGCATCCTGACTTAGAGGTGATGGTTACTCCCATTTGCCAGATGGGAAAACTGAGTTTCGGAGAGGTTCAGGGTTTTGCCTGGAGCCAGACAGCTAGGACGTGTTGGAGTCGGGGATCCCATCCTGGCCTCTTGGCCTCTAGTGTCCACATTCAACGCCATGGCCTCGCTGGGGCCCAGCACAGCAGTAAACAGACCCGTCCCTGGCACAGTCAGGCTGTAACAAGGTTCCCGTACATCGTGGACAGGCTGGATCCAAGAGTGTTTTCCCGAAGGAGGCACAAAAATATCTCTGGACCCGCCCAGTGTCCTCCCATTTCTGAGCCGCAGAGGGTCAGGCTGCCCAGAGGAGATGGTTGTTCCAGGACCGGTTTGTATCGTTTTTATCCTTAGCACCTTCTCTTGGACTGATGAATACCCAGGAATATCAAGGAAGCCTTAAGAGGGAGCTGAGGGAGAGGTATCGGAGGGAGGGTGGTGACGTCAAAGTGAACTGACTCCTAGTTTGCTTGATTTTTTAAAGAAAGGGACACAAAGCAGAGGGGTAGACAAAGAGCGAGGAAACGCAGGGCAAGCCAAGAGGTGGAGAAGATTGAAATAAAGGCAGGAGAGGAGGGAAAAAACAGAAAGGAAAAAGATTTTGGTGGGATCCCAATTTAAAGATTTCCAGCCAGCCCCGTGGTCGGGCCCAGGTGAGATGAGCAGGGCTCGGAGGGCCCTCTTGTCCCCACTGCACCTTCCCGCTGTGCGGCCTGGAGTTAGAGCTTCCAGAACCTCCTGCTCCCCGGGGGCCACACTCTCCCGGTGCCCAGGACAGGGCTGGGCAAGGCTGCGCTTGGGCTGCAGAGGCTCAGAGCCGCACCAGAAGCCCTGCCCCTCTCACCCCTACCCCAGGCTGCCCGCGCCGGTGCAGAGCCCGGCATTCTCTGAGCCTTGGGCAGAAACTGGGTTGGGGCCTGGAATCCGGCACCTAGACCTATAGGTGGCTGAGCCCCGCTGAGGGGCCTGGCTGCCGCAGGAGAAGGACAGGGAGATGGGCCAGGAGGGGTGTGGAGGGCCGGGCTGGGCAGGAGGTGAGAGAAGAGCCCCCCGTTTGGGAGGCTGAGGCAAAGGCTTGCTGCGGGGGTCCCTGGACCGCTGGGAGCAATTCACGCAGGTTCAGGTCAGCAAGGCGCACTCACCTCCCCTTCAGATGGAGCCTCAGTCTCCCCCCGCCCATCCATTGGGCAGAGTCCCACCTGGGTGACCGTGGCCAGTCCCGACCCCTCTCCCGGGGGGCCTCAGCTGCCCCTCCATACAATGGGGAGAGCGCCTGTGTTGGGGGTGGGTTGGTTAAGTGTGCTGCCGGGAGCAGTTCCCCTCAGTAACTTCCAGCAATCCTGGCCCAACCTTGGAAGCCGGACTCGGGCCTGAGGAAAGCCAGGAGCCTGAAACCGGCAGCGAGGGCTCTGGGATTAGCAGAGTCGGGCGGGCCTTCTTAGAATCTTTAGAGCACCGCCCCACAGCAAATACCCACCCTGGGGCTTTGACCTGAGCCCCTCCGGGGCGTGGGGAGGGGGCAAGCAAGGTGGCCTGGATTCCACCCCGCATCTCCCCAAGGCTGCTCACCTCTTATCCAGAGCAGAAACTTCCAGAGTGAGTGACCCCTGGCCACTGCCCTGAATACTCATTGTCAGAGGGTCCAAAGAAAAGAGGGGCAGGCAGGCCCGTTCTCAACCCACTGTGCCAGTTACAACTCAGTCTTCCCATCTGCACAATGGGAAGAGTCCTACCCCACCCACACCAGGTACCGAGAGGGTCAAAGGGTGCAGTGCATGAAAAAGACCACAAGCACCAGCTGTTTTTATGCTTGGGATTTTATTTATTTTTACTTATTTATTTTTAAATTTTATTTATTTATTTGAGAGCGAGAGAGCACAAGCAGGGGAGAGGCAGAGGCAGAGGGAGAAGCAGACTCCCCACTGAGCAGGGAGCCCAATGCGGGGCTCGATCCCAGGACCCTGAGATCATGACCTGAGCCGAAGGCAGACGCTCAACCGAGCCACCCAGGCGCCCCATGATCGGGATTTTTATTTTTTTTAAAGATTTTATTTATTTTTGACAGAGAGAGAGAGTGTACAAGCAGGGGAAGAAGCAGGCAGAGGGAGAGGGAGAAGCAGGCTCTCCGCCGAGCAGGGAGCCCGATGCGGGGCTTGATCCCAGGACTCTGGGATCACGACCCGAGCCGAAGGCAGACGCCTAACCATCTGAGCCACCCAGGCGCCCCATGATCGGGACTTTTAAAGCAGTAGGACCCAGGAAGGGGAGAGAACATTTTAATTGTTCACAGCCACAAGCCCTCAAGCTGGAAGAGTTTCCACAGATTTTCCGGGACCCCTCTGCAGCCTGGGGGAACGGCAGATCAGAGAGAGAAGTTTTGACGAAGTATTGAGCACTGCAAGGGGTAGGGTCGAGGACCCTGGGGGCCGAGTCCCCACTTGCAGCTGGCTGTCAGGATTGCCTGGGGCCGAGGAGAGGGGGAACTGTTTGAAGTGGGCAGATGGGTGGAGCGCGTATTACATGTATAGATGTGGGGTAGATGTGCCTGTATCCCCAGATGCCCATATACACCAAGTCCTTCTGAACACACACCCTCTGTCTCCAGTGGGACTCCAGGCCTTTCCTCAAACCCACAGAACCACAGGCCCCTGGTGTTCGTTACACGGGGTGAAGACAAGGGTCAAGTCAGACACGGCAGCCTCTAGTCTCTTCCTTGTCAGTTTTTCCCTGGTGTGCCTCGGTTTCCTCATCTGTAGAATGGGACCAATAGCTTACCACAGATTTATCTCGTGGCTCAAACTAACAACACGTGTGAGACCATAAATGAACCACAAGGGAAGGCAGTATGGTGTTTGGCAAACACCCACTGTCATCTGTGGTGACAGACGGGTCTGACGACGGTGCATCGTGTAAGAGCTAAACTGAATGGTCCGCGCTCCCTTCTCACACCTGAGAGTCACATGTGACCCTAACGGGAATACTTACGTGGCACCTACTGCATGGCCGGCACTGGTAAATGAACTAAGTGCTCACTAAATACCCGCAACCGTCACTTGTAGGCGGCCCCCTCATTCATAAACTCAAGCCCGGGACTGAGAGGAGAGTGGAGGGTTTGTAACTCCTTCCAAAGCCTGGAGGACAGCAGGTGGTGTGAGCAGGAAGGGAGGAGGGGGCAGGAGGGGCCCTGGGGAGTGGAGGATGTGGAATTAGTGGGCAGAATCCATCCTGCACCCCAGCTGCTTTGGGGAGCGCCTGGAGACCTCCCTCCCTCCCCGGCGCTGACCCCATTACTGGCCCCTGCGCTCACTCAGCAGGGCTCTGCAGGGGTCCCAGGGGGCCCCCCAGGACAGCCTGGGGTGGGAGTAACCAGCTCCCCATCGCCCAGCCAGTAGGGGGCAGAGCCAGGGTCGAACCCAGGCAGTGGGACGCCAGCGGCTGCCCCACCTGCCAGGCACGGTAATCTTCTCGATAATAGCTGTGCTTCCAAGGATGGACTCATTCATTCATTCATTCATTCAGCCAGCATTTCATACATACCTACTGTGTATCTGGCCTTGGGTTATGTCCTGGGGTCATGACACGAATGTGACACAGTCCTGCAATTTAGAAGTTTCTAGATTCAATGGGAGGATAGGTCCAGAGCAGGCCGTTAGAGCAATGGACGGAGCTCAGGATGCCTCCGACATCAGATCGGGGGGCTTCCTGGTGGAGGAGATGCTTGAACTGCATCTGGAAGAATGACTAGCCAGGTGACAGGCAAGAGGGACGGGAAGGTGGGTGAGCAGGGCTCCATCTACAAACAGCCTGAGGACGGGAAGGAGATTGTCCAGGCTCACACTCCTCTCCCAGGTCCCCAGCTGAAGGGGAGCCTGGTGTGCCGGAGGATGGCTGTCAGGCCTCCTCCTTGTCCCTTGCCTTCCTGGTCATGCCCCACCATCAGTTTTCCAGTAAGACATTCCAGGAGCCACTCCTCCCACTGTAACCCCCCAAACAGCCCCAGAGACCCCACCCCACGCACAGGAGCCCAGACCCCACTGCCATTTCCCAGGCAGACCCTGGCTGTCAGCCAGCCGGGACTTGTGGGGAGGGAAAGAACTGGGGGGGGCGGGGAGAAGCCACTTTTCCAATGCTAATCCTCAGCACAGCCCTGAAAGAGCCATGTTTCTATGCCCATTTCACAGATGTAGAAACTGAGGCCCAGCTTAGAGGAACATTGACTACGGATGGACTGGGTACTGCTCTGAGTGCTTTGCATGTGCTAACTCAAAGAACGGTCACAGTCACTGTTGTCCCATTTTACAGATGCCTCCTGGGGGGAGGGTTCCCCTGGAGGCAATGTTTGGGGCACTGCAAAGGGGGTAAGGGAGGAGCCCCTGGAGGGCCCAGGGGTTCCAAGCTGGCCTTGG
Organism: Phoca vitulina; assembly: GCF_004348235.1. NCBI lineage: Eukaryota > Metazoa > Chordata > Mammalia > Carnivora > Phocidae > Phoca > Phoca vitulina. The sequence goes on along the minus strand of NW_022589710.1, from coordinate 61,566,092 downwards.
ACTGGCCGCCCTTGAACTCTGCTCCCCCTGCAGGCCCCTCGCTTGCCTGGGCAAAGCCTCTGGCTTTCTCTGGGAAAGGGCTATTTTTTTTCTATCCCAATCAGCCTCCCAAAGGGTCCCTTGGGACTGCTGGCTGCCCCCCCCCGCTCTCTCTCTCCAGGACTCAGGCCTAGAAGGTGGCCCAGCCCCAGGCAGAGGCCTCAGAAATCAAGCTAGGCAGCGTGCAGAGGAGGGAGACTGAGGCTGAAAGAAGCACAGTTTCTCTCCCAGGATCACCACTCCTCCCTCTCACATGATATAGGCAATCTTACTATGTCCATTTAATAGATGGACAATTTGAGATTCTAAGAGATCACACAGCGAGTAACTGGCAAAGCTGTGGCTTGAACCTGGTCAAGCTGACCCCACGAGCTGCTTTATAACTGCCCCTCAGGCTGAGACCAAACAGCCCCAGCCACCCCCCCCCCAGGAGACGGCCCCCCAGCCCCCGTGTCCCTGGCAGGCGTGCCTGAGCCCTTGATTCTCACACCAACCCCTCGATAGTACTTACTGGTGTCTCCATCTTGCACATGTGGGAACTAAAGATACATGACTTATCCAAGGACCCTCAAAGGCTGAGGATCTCAGTGGGAAAAGCAAGAGACGTCTGGGCTCCCAGCAGGATGGGGAAGTTTGCCGTCTCCAAGGCAGAGACCCTCTCCGTCAGGGTCCCTTCAAGGTCACCACCCCCCTCACCTGTCTGTGTGCACCTTCCTCTGGGACGGCCAACAGCCTGACGTGGGCTCCGGGCACAGGTGCAGGTCAGGTGGCCGGGCTGGCTGAGGATGGTGATGTTACCCCCGCCGGCTCGGAGCCCAGGTGTGTGCTGGTTACTTGGATTGTGTTCCTGGAATTCCCAGAAGGAGCACTGGGGCTCCAAATCCCAGCGTTCCAGCCCTCTGTCCTTGTGCAAACCTTTCCCTTCCCCTCCTTGAACCTTAATTGCCTCATCTGTAAAATGGGGAGCAATCACATCGGGGCATCATCAGGTACTTTCAGAAGGAGTGGCGGTATAGAAGAATTAATGTCAGTTGAACAGGAAAACGTTCCTGCCTTCTCAAGCTGTTGTCAGGGCCATGCCATGAAATGACTGTTAGGCAGGAAAGTCTCTGGATGCCGCCAGACCCGCAGAGGAGGGCCTGGTGAGTCTGGAACTGGCTGCAGGAAATTGACAGGTCCAGGTGACTGCGACCTGGCTCCTCCCACAGGCATCTGGTCAGGGAAGGGGCAAGGTAGCCGGGTGTTGTCCATACTCCTCTGATCAGCCCATGCCAGCCTGCTGGGCCCATGGCTGCCTGGCGGTGAGGGGTGGGAGGGGTCCCTGTCAAATGCTTACTTTACCTCTTACGCAGCCACTGCCCCAGCCGCGAATGGCCTCTACAACATGGTGAAGTGGGTTGTCTCACTCCCATTTTTACTGATAAAGGAACTAAGGCCCAACAAGGGGAAATGATTTAATCAAGGTCACGTAGCTCGTAAGTTCCAAATTGAAACTAGACCCTAGGCTCCCAACATCTGGATCTGAGACCCTCTACTCCCAGCTGGTTCCTTATTTCCCTATGACTAACGCTAAGCTCTTTGCATATGGTAGACCTGTTAAGGTGGCCAGAGGGGACCCTCAGGGACAGAGAGTTTGGGTTTTATATAGCACAAAGATAAACCAAATGTCTCACAGAGTTATAGAGGCTAAAAAACCAGAAGAGCACGTGGAAACCCAAAACTCTCTTTTTGCAAGGGGACAACTGAGGCCCAGAGAGGGATAGGGACTTGGCCAAGGTCACACAGCACTCTAGTGTCAACATGGAGACCATAACCCAGGTCTCTGTCTCTCTCCAGTGTTCTTCCCCTTGCCTCCTGGCCTGGAGCAGATGCCCTCCAATGGGGGCACCACAACGGGGGCCCTGGGAAAGCCGAGGGGGTCACCTCTCACTGGGCAGAGCCCACTCCCCACCCTCCTGAAGGCCGACCTGGGCCCACCCAGACCTCAGGCACAGGGGAGCAGGGAAGGGGGCCTGGGCCAGCTGGGCCCCTACGGGGTGGGAGGGTCAGAGGCTGTGCTCTAGGCCATCCTGACATTTAACAGATGGAAAAATCGAAGCTCAAGAGAGGAAGAGAGGTGCTCATGGTGAGTTGGTACACGAACCGAAGTCTCCTGATTCCCAGTCTTGGGCTCTTTTTACAATAAACAAAACTAATGCTGAAGTTGCTGCAAAAACAAATAACACTCCAATCAGGCACCAAATGATTCTGAGGTCACAATGCCCCTTCCCCTCCCCTAGTGTGGAAAACGAGCATGGCCGCCTGACGTGTTGATCTAGAAAAGCGTTCTCAGCCCTGGCTACACACTAAAATTGTCAGGGAAGCCTTGAACTCCAGGGAAACCTGGAGGCTTTGAGTCCATCGGTCTAGGGTGAGATCAGGGCCTTGGTGTGTTCTCAAGATTCTTGACCAGACCTGAGAATGAGGCATTAAGATGATTCTGACTGCATATAACAGCAAACTCAACCAACACTGGCTTAAACCAGAAGGATCTTCAGTCTCTACCTAATAAGCAGGCCAGGGTGGGTGGACCAGCGTTAGTTCAGCAGATCAACAATATAATAAAAGATCCAGAAGACCTATCATTCACTCTGTCAAACTCATTGTACCAGCACTGTTCCCCTCATGGTTACAAGATGGCTGCCCCTGTGCCAAGCATCCACTCCTCCAAGCTCAAAGCAGGGATGTGGACAAGGAGTGATTTTCTTCACTGCTCTCTCTTTTATTAGGACAGTTGTTCTGCTGTCAGAGAAGATGGGGGAACCGGCTGTTGGGTGGGCGGTCAAGGGGTGCAGTAAACTTTAACCAGCCCTTCTCCTCTCATGGCCTTAGGAAGAGGACCCAGGGTCAAGTCCACACAGGAACTACTGACCACAGCCCAGATGGAGAAGTTGTAGCAGCAGAACACTTCTTGGAAGACGTTCTGGAAGAGGAGGCACTTGCTCTGGGCCTTGAGGAGTGAGGAGGGATTCCGAGAGTGTAGAAAGGGAGGAGACGGGTCGGCACAGGACGAGCAAGAGCACTGGGGTGGGAGCCGCAGGTGGGTTGGGGGAAAAGTGTGTCTTCGCCTTACCTGGAAGATCAGGTGTGCAGAGGTAGAGGCTGAAGGGAGAGTGAGAGCTAGATTCGAAGGGCCGGGAGGCCCGGGCCATGGGTGCAGGTAGAGGAGGGACTTGGTGAGGCCTGCGGTGTGGGGCACGGAGGGGACGATGGATGGGTGGGGCTGGGACACCACATGAAGGCCACCGCTGGGGTGGGCGGGAGGAAGTCCGGGCCTGAGCCCGCCAGAATGGGTGCAGAGGAGCAGACAGAGGGCAGTGATGGATGATAACCAGGCAGACCGTGGCAGGGCACAGAATCTTCGGTCCCAGATGCCCTCGTGCTGCTAATCCACTGTCTTCACACCCACAGTCTCCTCTAGCTTTGCTTGGAAAGCCCAGATCTGCTTAATAATAACCTTGCCGCTATTTTATAGAGCAAGACTTGCTGCTCTTAGGGCTGTTACCAGAATTAGAAGCGTATCTATCAAGGGCTTAGCCTGGTGTCAGGTCGCGCCCCTTGCCCCACCCCCACACAACAGGAGTCCCATCTCTCTCTACTCCTGCTTTATGATTGATCCTTCTCCAAAGTGGTGGTTCCCGGGCACCTGTGGAGCTTTTCAAAGAGGGGTAATAGCTGGGCCACACTCCCAGAGATTCTGACTTAATTGGTCTGAGGAGGGTCCAAGCATCCATACCCTTTAGAACCTATTTTATACACTTTTTAGTTATTATTTTTCTTTTTAAAATTCTTCTTCTTCTTTTTATGTAGGCACCACACCCAATGTGGGGCTTGAACTCACAACCCGGAGATCAAGAGTCACTTGCTCTTCTGACAGAGCCAGCCAGGTGCCCCTACCATTTAAGTAGATGTGTTATTGCAGGATAATGGGCTCACAGAGGAGTGTACAAATCATACTTGAACAGGTTCCTCACAAAGGGAGCCAACCAATCATGGAACCACTTAGATCAAGAAAAACAGTGTGACTGGCTTCCCAGAAGTCTCCCTCATGTCTCCTCCCAGTTAGTAACCACCAAAGGTCCACCATAGTTTAGTCTGCCTGGAACTTTACATAAATGGAATCATGTACATATGTTCTTCATTATCTGACTTCTTTTGCTCACTATGGTTGTGTGAGCTTCATCCTGCGATGAGCAGTGGTACTTTATCTGTTTCACTGGTACACACTCTCATGGGAATATACCACAATGCAGTAATCCATTCAAATGCTGATAGACATTTGGGTAGTTTCCACTTGGTTTTATTATGAGTAGCGCTGCAATGAATATTTTTGAACTTGTCTTATGGTGAACACATGTACATGGTTCTCTTGGCCAGGGAGCTAGGAGTGGAATTTTGGGGTCACAGGATGTGTTGGTTCAGCCTTAGCAAATACCGTAAATTTTCCGAAGTGGTTTTACCACTCGACACTCCTACCAGTGGTGGTGAGCGTTCCTGATGCCCCACATCCTCCCCAACACTTGCTAATGCTCATCTTTTCCACTTGAGCCATTCTTTTTTTTTTAGAGAGAGAGAGAGTGTGCAAGTGGGGTGGGGGAGGGGCAGAGGGAGAGGGTGAGAGAGAATCTCAGGCAGGCGCCACGCCCAGCCAGGAGCCCAATGCAGGGCTCAATTTCATGATCTCGAGATCATGACTTGAGCCAAAATCAAGAGTCAGACGCTTAACTGACTGAGCTACCCAGGCGCCCCTCCACTTGAGCCATGCTGTTGGGTAGACAGTAATACTGTATTAGGATCTCAATTTGAGTGTTCTCGCAAACGCTTAGAAAGTCAAGCATCCCTACGTTTGGTTATTGGCCACTTGGATATCCTCTTTGTGAAGTGCCTGGCCTAGCCTTTTGGGGGTCAGTTAACTAGAGCCACAAGAATGCTGGGTAGCACAGCACCCCAAATAAGCACTGATTCTCATGATCTGAGTCTGCAGGTCACCGCAGAGGCGCTGACGTAGGCTTCAGGGTGCTGAGTCTGCTGGGTGGGGCTCCCCTGTGCAGTTGGGCTCAGGCTGCCCCAGGTCGGTTCACTCTGGGGTCTAGCTAACGGGCGGTGCCTCCAGTGGGGAGCTCTTCTCCTGGTGATGAAGAAGGGCAAGCCCCACACCCAAGCCCCTGTCAAGGGGCTGCTTTATCGTGCCCCCAACGTTCATTGGCCAGAGCAAGTCACATGGCCAAGCCCACTCTCGGTGGGATAGGGAGGGGGATACCCTGCCGCCAAGGAGAGGGGAGTGAATATTTGCCAAACAAACCAAATTATAGCACTGGTATTTTGGGTATTTTTTAAACGGCCTCATGTGGTTCTCGTGTCCTGCTAGGGCTATGAACCATTGACCTACAGTCACACTGCACGTCAGCCAGTCAAAACAAAAAACAGGCTTAGTTGAGGTTACTTCATTTCCTAAAACCAGTTGATTCAACCAAAGTTCATTTCTCCCTGAGGCACTTTTTTGTAAGGGAGGGAATTCACATGGCAAATTACTGTCATGATTGATTTTAACTAGATCATGCATACTGAAGCGGCAGGCCCATGTCTGATTTATCTCCAACATTCTCAGCCCTAGCACAGCACAGAGATGAGGCGAGATGCTGGCATAGGATGTTGTTGGATAACTGGAAGGAAGGAATGTAAGCACTGTTGTGTAAACCCCCTGAAGTCAGGGATATTTGTCCCTTGGTATCATTGTTGTGTCACCAGTGCTTAGAGGAGTGCAGGACACAAAGTAGGCGCTCACTAAGTAATCTCTCGGTTAATGAAGCATGCATGCATGTGTAGACAAGCTGTCTGGAATGGAAAAATGAATGGTGGATGAGTGGATGGTTGGTTGGGTAGATAGAGGTATGGATGGATGGATGGATGGGGGGTGGATGGATAAATGGACAGGTAGGTGGGCAGATAGATCAGGGGATGGATAATGGCTGGATGGATGGATGATCAGGTCACTGGGTAAATGGACAGATGTGGATGGGTAAATGGGTGGATAGTAGACAGGTGGACACATGGGAGAATGAATAAATGGAGAGGAGGGTGAATGATTGGCTGGATAGTGAGAGAGGTGAGTAGATTGGTGAGTAGATGAGTGGATGGATAGATGTGTAGATGAATGGTGGCTGGGTGGTCCAAATGACAACATGAATGGATAAAAACTGATTGTGAGCTTGCCAGAGGAAAGCACAGCATTCTCTGTTGCTAAACATAACTCTTGCGAAACTGTTAGTGACCAGGATGGTTTTGGTCTCCTCACAGGGCTTTCTGATTTGCCACTTCCTCCTCCTCTCGGAGTGTCTCTTCTGGGGGCCAAGGTGAGAGGTGAGAGAGGATGACCACAGAGATCAGCGCTCGGGGCAGACAGCGTGCCATTGGGCATGAGGAATACAGCCTATATAGCAGCCTGAGTGAGGATGAGCTGGTCCAGATGGCCATCGAGCAGAGCCTGGCTGACAAGACTCGGGGCCCAACCACTGCTGAGGCCACTGCGTCCACGCGTGTCAACCGCCAACCTGCCCATTTCTACCCATGGACCAGGTGAGCGAGGAGAGGCCAACTAGGGCACCTGTAAGGTGCAGCTCCCAAACACTGTTAACCCAAGACCGAAGTCTCCTGGTCTGTGAGGTGCATTTTTACACCTTAATGACTTACATTTGTTATCTAAACCCTTCTGAGCTTTGGTGGTGCCGAGCACTGCGGTAGGTGCTCTACCCACTTCACCTCGTTTAACCCTCTTGAGGACCTTCCAGGAGGCTCTGTGCTATATTCCCATTTTATAGACGAGGAAACTGAAGCTCAGGGCTAGTAACTAGTCGGCAGTTGCACAGCTGGTAGATGGTGTTGCAGAGACTGGAACGATCTGGTTGCAAAGTGCATGGCTTGGCTTTGTACCCCTGGCTTTATGTTTGAATGCGGTGGAGCTGATGTTCCGAGTCCAAGCAGAGCTCCCAGTCCTATCTAGGCAGCCTCCCTGGGAAAACAGGGCTGAGAAGCAAGTGACATCTGCCCAGCAAAGCCACCCTACCTCCTCGCGCTGGCTCCCGCATCTCAGCGTGACCTCATCATGCCAGTGGCAGGACCACCTAGGGCAGCCCCGTGTTGTGCCCAGAGAAATAGGACGCAAGCCACACCTTCAGTAACATATGCAATTTTGAATATCCTAATAGCCACGCTAACAAGTAAAGGCAAACAGGTGAAATTAATTTAGGTCTCAAATATTATCATTTCCACATGTCATCAATATCAAGTCTTTGGAATCCAGTGTGTATTCTGCACTCACAGAACATCTCAATTCAGACTAGACGCATCTCAACAGCTCACTAGCCACATGTGGCCAGTGGCTACGGTCCTGGACAGCGCAGATCCAGGGGGTACCTTCTGTGTAGGAGGCGGGAGCCCAGAGAGGTAATTAAGCATTGGATCTTAAAATGCTTTTAGAAAGGAAATATATACATTTAAAAACGCTTTTGTTCATCACTGAGTCCAAGTCAAGTATGTATTTGGGGGTGGGTGGCTGAGGGAAGGGAGTTGCTGGATGAGTGTGTTCTGTGGCCTTGGGACCTGGGCCTCAACTCTGATCGTCTCCAGCCACCAGCTGACTTGCTATGTGGCCTTGGGCAAGTCCCTTAAGCTCTCTCGGCAACACACAGACCATCTCTAATGTCCAGTCCCAGCTGACAGTGATGAAGGTGGGTGGCTGTGCATCCCAGCCCTGTCCCCTGATGATACCCACCGGGCGTTCCCCAAGTGACTTTAACCCTTGCTGAGGCTGGACCTCCTCTGCCAGGCAGATGGGGCAAAAGCCTGGGATGCCCCACACCGAGCAGCCCCTTCTAAAAGGGAAGGCAGGTAGCCTCCTTGGGTGGCTGGAGGAAATAGGAAGGCTCCAGGTTACTGAGTTGCCCCTGAGGGGGTCCCATTCTGGAACCCAGCCTGAGAAACAGAAGCGAGGATGCAGAGCCAAGGACTCTTCATGGCCGGTGCTCTGGGAGGCCCTGGTTCCTCTTCTGGCTGCTTCAGCCTCAGTCAGACCACAAGTTCCTCTTTCTCAGGAGGAGATCAGATAGAGAGAAGAGCATCCCCCCACCCTGGGGCATCTGCAGCCTTCTCCCCAGTGTGGGAGCCTCCCGGGGAGTCCTGGGGACACTTACATTAGCACCGAGTTGGGCTCATGAGATCCGGGTCCTGACCTCTTCCTTCCTCTGGTGGGTGAGGAAGTAGAGACCCAACATGGGATGCAAACATTTACCAGCCTCCTGAGAAAAAAGCTCTCACAGAGAAGGAAAATGACTTACCTAGAGTCGTGCAGCCCTCACCTAAATTCCAGGCACAAGTAATGTAGGGTACGGGGTTCAACGTGCATCTTCTCACTCTGGATGTGAGCTGAAACCTCCCCGATTCAGTTCTGCCCTTCCATCTCTGGAAGAAGATGGGCCCTGCTGGGGGAGCCGATCCCTCCTCCCCCAGATGCACACCGAGGGCTTCCCATATGCCCCGCACACAGCCACTCAGTTAATCCTTAAGCCACGCAACGAGGCCATTTCTGTGCCCGTTTTATGCACGTGCACTCCACGGGGCCAGAAACAGAAGCAATGTCTGCCCCCGCCTCTGAAGTTCAGACACATAACCGGCTCTGCCCATACTGCAAAGGTCTCTTTCTATTCCTCTGCCCCCTCCACGTGGAAGTGGGTTTGGGTCTCATTTCAGCCACCTCGTAGCCACAGAGATTGAGGGTCCCCAGCGACAAGAGACACACCAGCTCATGCTCACGTTCCCAGATGCGGCATTTCAGAAAGTACAGGACCCGATAGAGTCCTTTGTCCCTTTCATCCCCACATATCACAGTTTCCATCCAAAGACCCAGAGCAGGTTTAGGAACAGGACATCATACACATCCCAGGGGCTGTCTTAGATTTCATGTCACCTCCTCAGCAAATCCTGCCTGACCACCATCCCAGGTCAGGCAGGTCGCCCCTTCGCTCTCTTGGTGGGGCGGTTTCCTTCATCACCCCAGCTTACAGTTTCTGTGTATTTGTTTCGAGGCCTCACCCATCTTCCTTCCTGTGAAGCCTCCCGTCTACCACACAGCGCTTGGCCCTCAGCAAACACTAAATAGCTCAGTGAGTGAATAATGAGTGAATAAAGGAATGTGAATGAAGAGGCGGCAGAGTAGAGAGGAAAGAGAAGAGGGCTTGGAGGTTTGAGTCCTTCCTCTGTCACTTACTGGCTGTGTGACCTCAGGCAAGTTACTTAACCTTTCTGAGCCCCAAAGGCTTATCCTTAAAGTGGCAACAACAGAACCTTGCTTAGCCCAGCTTGCAGTGTTCTTATGCAAAGCACGTAGAATGCTGGTGCTTCCCTCACACCCCACAGCTTCAATCGACCTCCCCCTACCTCCTCCCTGAGCACCCCGAGTGCCCACACCATGACTGCCTCTGTTTTATAGACAAGCCTTCGTGTCACTCTAGGAAGGCATTATTTGGCCTCTTGAGAGGGTCCCCAACTATACTATATGAGCTCTTTGGGGACAGGAAGCAGATATTTCTCACTTTTATATCCCTAGTGCCTGGCAAAGAGCCTGGATCACTGTAGGTGCCCAAGACATGTTTTTAGGCAAATAAATGCATTTTGAAACCAATAAAATGCTCTACAAATATAATTTATTGTTATCTTGTGACCAAAATGGCAGCTGTAGACATAAAGGTCAACTGAGCCTTGGGGATCCTAGACATGAAAGCCAGATCAGCATCCCAGAGGAAATATAATGTGCCCTTCTAAAGCCATTTTTTCCAACTTGCTTCTCTCCCACCACAATGTAAGAGATGAAGTCGGAAACATGCACAGGGATCATCTGCCAAGCCTTGGCCCACTAAGAGAGAGCTCCCTGAAAGGCAGACCCAATTTCCCATCCCATAGAGAAGGAGGGTTCATGCAGTCGGGAAATAGGGAGCCCAAGATTACACTGATGGCGGACCAGCCAGAGTGGGCCCAGAAAGCTGGGTCTACCCAGTCTTTAAACTTCTGAATTTTTTTAAGGTTACATTTCTAAGAAGACAAAGGAGGAAAGCATGAAGTAGGGACTTGTTTGGGTTGATGTGTGCACAGCTGCAAATAATTCAAGTTGAGCCGCCCACACCTACCATGTTCTTATGATGAGCAAGTTGCCTTCCTGGCACCTGGATGTGAATCAGGCCTCACCCCTACCCTCCCCAAGTTTGCTGTCTAACGAGGGTCCCAGATGTACATAATGACCCAACAGGAAGGGCTCAGCAAAGAGGCTTGCCTCAGTTTCAGAGGGACACAGAGCAGGTCGATTCACTTAGTTGAGCAGGTGGGCTGTGCCGGATGAACAGGAGTTCACTAAGCAGGTTAGAGGAAGCAAACCTCTGAGCCTCAGTTTCCTCTTCTGCAAAAGGGAGCCAATTATGTCTCCTTCACAGAGTAGACCAGAGGATGAAAGGAAATGCTTTGTGCCATGTACCTCTGTCACAAGGCTGGGCACATGGCAAGCACCCAACAAATCCCAGGTATGGATGGGGAGCAGAAGTTGCTGCAGTCTGGAATTCACGTTCTCCTCTACATGGGACTCCTCTCTGGCTGGCCCAGAAAGAATGGTTTGGCCAGCAGGTGGGAGGCTGATTCCAGAGACCCGCGGGAATGGGGGTGGAGGCGGCTGGACCACGTGAGCTCTTCCTCTTTTCACCTGGGAGGGCTGGGGGCTGCTTCTCCGGGAATTTGAGGTCCTGCCACGGCACCGCACAAAACCGAGTTTACCATTTGGGCTCTTACCCCTTGGAAGGCTTTTGTTTGTTTTGTTTCATTTATTTAAGTGTATCACGTGTCTGCTGTGTGCCCAGTGCTGTACTTGAGTCCTGTATTGCTGTAGGCTTAGCGTGAGGACAGGAGGAGGGGACAAATAGAAGGTGGCAGGCGTGGGGCAGACTCTTGTATTCCTTAGCTGTCTCCCCCTTTAAGAGGCCTGCTTCCTTCCGGTGTTCAGCCAGGTCCAGCCCAATTTTATGCCCTTCCTGGGGCTGGCGGCTCACTGAGAAGTTAGGGGGCTTTTGTCCTCGTAGCCCCACTCCCCACTGGCACCGAGCTTGACCCGTGTCTGGAGTAGGGGCCAGTTGGACTCCAGGACAGGGCTGTTGGGAGCTGGGTGACAGTGATGCACTCTCAACACCCCCCGCCCTGGACCTGCCCGCCCACATGAAGGACCGGAGCCCTACCTGGGCCTCTTCTAGGGCATGACCCGTGCCCACATCCTGCCAGGTTCCTCTCACCTCTGATGACTCAGCCCCGGGGGTTTTCTCTGCTGGGAATGCCCCTGCTCAGGGCCGAGGGGGAGTGGGGCCTGCAGCCTGGACAGGACTAGGACTCACTCCCCCTCTAGCGTGAGGCTCCGCACTCAGGGCTCTGGGCACCTGCCCTACCTGCCCCTAAAGCCAAGTTAACACCCACTGCAGGGCGCCCAGGGGAGACCTTGCTCTGTCCCCACCGCCTATCCTGCGGCCTATGGCTGTCTGTGTCCTTGTTTCCCACCCCACTGGCCTCTGGACATCTGAGATTTGCATCTCAGGCACTAGCACAAGTCTTGGGACACCCCCGCTCCCCCCAGCAGGGACTGGGGAGCTCTTGTTGCACGGAACTCGGTCTGTCTGCTTCCTCCTCTGCGAAGCGGGAACAACACAGCCCCTGCCTGCCTCCAGCTGGTGGGGAGGCTGGAAGTGAGGCCATGCCCTGCACGGTGGGGAGGGACATCCCCGTCACCACTGCTGTCACCCCCCACCCTTGCCGGCACCCTGTTGTTGTTGTTATTTGGCCATTAGAGACAGTCCTGGTTTTAGGGTGGTGTGACGCATTTTTATGGGTGCTTGTCACCTTGCTAGAAACATCCTAACAACAGTAAGTGACAGGAGGCCACACACATGGGCCATGGCGCGGGTGGCCGGACCCCGGGATCCTGTGCGGCCTGAGACCCAGGGCTTCGTCAGGACCACGGGAGGAGGGACTGCGAGCTGGGCCTGGCCCAGGCTGCCTTCCACCACCCGCAGCACGCTCCCCGTTCCGGGGGGTGGAGAGGGGCCTCGGCGGGGCCAGGCTTTGCGCCCCCCTCCCCAGGATGTGGTCTCTTAGATCTGCCTGACACGCAGCTCCCATGTGAGCTCATTTCAGCTAAGGCTTCACAGCTACCACGGCGGTGAGGAAAACCCCGCTCTGGTCCCCCCTGCGCACCTTGCAAATGGGGAAACCAAGGCACAGTGCGGGGCAGGGGCTTGTTCTAAGTCGCAGGGCCTGTCAGAATGGAGACCTTCGAGCGGGAGGGAGGATGAAGAGGCGGGAAGACCCCAGGCCTGTGGGGCAGGGCTGGCGTCAGGAGCTCTGCAGACAGACACGTAGGCCTCTGCTCGGCTCACTTCCCAGCTGCAGCTGCGTGTGAGCCCGGGGCCGTGACCCACCTCTCGGGGCCTCAGTTTCCCCGTCTCTAAAGACGGGGATGTTGGCACCCACTCTAGAGGACTAACGAGTGCGCTCACGCAGGTGTTGTGCTCAGGCTAGTGGTGCTCAGGAGGAGGTTGCTGGTCGCAAGGGGACGGAGAGGGGACAGAGGAAGGCAAGTACAGGATGAGGATGGTGAAGGGGGCCGGACTGGGGGGTCCCCCCGCCCCCAGATGGCTGAAGCAAAGGAGAGCATGTTCTTTCCTTCTCTGCTCACTCACCCCTTCCCCCATGCCCTGGCCCTTGCAGAGGGCTCCGTCTTGGAAGAGCATGGGTCCTTGTCAGGGTCACAGTTCTGGCACCTCCAAACACCACCGGTAGCAATGTCCCCCTCAATCCCACGGGGCACCCCTGCAGGGTACAGGACACCAGGCCAGGCCTGCTGGGGTGTCTGTGGCACCAGGGACTGAGCTGCTACAAGTGTGGTCGGCACGGGCCACATGCCCCGTCCTCACAGTCACCCCCATCAGTCAGCTATGTGGAGTGGCCACCACACCTCCTTTCACCCCTCCCATCCTCACCAGAGCCCGAGGGGGTGGGAAACTGAGGTTCAGAGAAGCAAAATAATGAGACAATTAACGGTGGACGTGTGCCGAGCAGCCCTGTGCCCGGACGCCAGCTGAGCTCACCGGCTCTAGCCTCCTCGGTCTTCCCACACCGGGCTCTACAGGGAACTAAAGCCCAGAAAAGTTCAACCTGTCTGATGTCCCATGGCCAGGATATGCCAGAGTCTAGATTTGAACCCGTGTCCGTCTGACTCCATGCCCTGGCCGTGACGGCCGTTTGCTCTAACTTCCCTACCGTTCGTTCCTGCCCCTGGGATGGCAGGACCCTCTAACGGGGACCTGGCCAGGTGGAGGTGCAAGTACAGACCTGGTCTGGCTTCCCAGTTATGCTCCCCTGTCCCCCGCACCTCCAAGAACCTCTTGCCCATCCCCGTTGGGACCCAGCCTGGCCGGCCCAGGACTGAGCCCCTTTCATCCTGGGACCTGCTGCTGACCCCTTCTCGCATCCTCCCGGGTGAAGAATGTCACCTTGCTTCCTATCTGCCTCCCGCGTGGTTGGCTGGGGAGGGGGCCTAGGGGTGGGGATGAGGTTAACCTCATTGTTGTCTTATATGGTCATTTAAATCTCCCAGGGCTTCCTCCAAGGGCCAAAAATAATCCAGAGACACAGCAGCTGTGTCCAGCACACAAGAGAGGACCGGCCATCTGCTTTGGTTCAGAGCCCTGTGTCTGTCCGTCAGTCTCTCCCCTCGCTAGCCCTCCATCCCTGATCCTGCCTCCGGCCATGACCCGCTTCTCATATGCAGAGTATTTTTTCCTCTTCCACTCCTGCCCTGCACCCTCCAGGTCGACTGTGCCTCCCGAGAACCCGCCCGCCTCGGCCCCCAAGGGCCTGTTCCAAGGGGTCATGCAGAAATACAAGAACTCCCAGCTGGCGTAAGTGACCCCCGGCCCGGGCCCCGAGACTGCCCAAGTTCACCCTTCCAACTAGGGTTAGTGGGGGGTGGGGAGTGGGAAGCAGGCCCACAGGCCCCAAGAAGGGGGGCATTCCAGAGGGACCTCCCAGGCACACCCCTCCCAGGTGTGTCCCCCTGAGCCCCAGCTGCTCCTGCTGATCTGGGCTTTGCGCTCACAGACTCATCTCCTCAAGGAACTGTCAGCCAGGCCTGTGCCTGTGATTTACACCGCCATGCCCCCGGAGTGGGCCCCGGGGGATGGCGCAGCCCCCTGGGAGACGGCCCCAGGACCCCAGAGGCTCAGAGGAGCTTAGAGCTGAAGCTGATGAGTCAGCCACGCATTCTATTTACCTCAGTTTCCCCCATGCGTCACCGTGGGGGTATTGGAGCATATCCACAACGCTCACACCCATGGGTTTTGTTTTGCCTCATTGCCTTTATTTGCTCTGTGCCAGGTGGTAAAATCCAGAATTAATCCGAGCTGCAGGAGGGGTTCTGTTTGCCTGGCCCCAGGGTGCCGGGCTAGCTGCGTCCCCCTTCTCTGCTCCCCTGTATTAACCCCAGAAGCAGCTAAAAGCAAAAGAGGGGCCCCATCGCAGGAACCCCTATTTCCTCGCTCCAGTTATGTTGCAGAGAGGGGATGAGGCAATTGGCCAGTGTTCTGTGTCTCTTCCCAGCTCTTTTCAAACTCTGCCGCCCCCACTTCCTTGGTGCTGCGGGTGGAATTCTGACAGTCTGGAAAAGGGGGACCCAGGCTCTGCTCTCAGCGCTGCTGCCCCTTCCTGTGTGGCTGCCTGGGAGTCGCTGTCCCTCTCTGAATCTCCCTTCTCTGCGAGACAAGGTTGGAGAGGACAGAGTGGCCTCTTGGGTCCCGTCCAGCTCCTTAGTCTCGGACGGTGTGACGCCCCCAGCAGCTTCCCCCACCCTCGGGGCGGGGCTTGGGCTGAACTCACAGAGCTTCAGGGTCTGTGCCCCAGAGCTGGATGAGACCCAAGGTGGACAGCAGGTCCCGGGAGTGTTCTCACGCACTGCGCACCAACCCCCCAGGCCACAAAAACAGCCAGCCCTCCGCTCTTCCACTTCAGCCGGGGCCCCACAGGAGACCTTCCGGGGGAGACAGGATACATACCCACTGGGGCTTCTCCTGACACCAGCAGGGGCTGCTCTGGCCGCTTGGAAGAAGACCCCATCAAGGTGGTAGTGATGGCGTTGATGGGGGCTTCAGGGCTTATCTGGTCAGTTACCCATCGTGCTCGCGGGTCTGTAACTTAACCAGCATCTGTGCTCTGAAGCTATTAATAACCAGAGAGGCTGAGAGTCAGGAGGAAGTGCCGCTCACCACGGAGGAAGCAGCTGGGAGGGTAAAGGGGCTGGCTGTGTAGACCCTTGGGGCCTATCCTGGCCCCTGATGTGGGTGAGGGCCCTGGGAACAACACCTGCCTCTAGTCTCACCTCCATCTGGAAAATGGGACCACTTATGCAGAACATTCCCCAGGAGTAGATCTAGGAATCACAGCGGTCCTGGTCCTCACTGATTCTAGGATGGAGGGAAGGGAGCTCAGTGCATGCATGCATGAATGAATGAATGAACAAAGTAGCAAAGAAGTTTTCATTCGCATTAGCCCTGAAATCTTTTTTTGATATTCAGAAGTTTTAATTGTGAAGCCTTCAAATTTATTAATCCTTCAAGTATATAAGTCTTTCAGCAGCTAAACGTTCTGGGGGTGAGGATAAAGGGTGAGGAGCAAAGGGGGGGTTGGGAAGACCCCAGAGAGATGCTCGCTGGAAAGAGCCCCCCCTCTGAGGGACTCTGGTCTCAGAGCTGCTTGAAGGGCAAACTGGCCCCATAGGTCAAGGTTCTTGGTAAACGCTGGAGCACTGTGCTGAAACCTGCCGCAGGGTTAGCTATCCATCCCTTTGGAGATTGGCACTGCATGCCCGCATCCTCGTGGTAGAAATGGTCTTGGTGTAACCTTAGATGCAGCCCTGCAAGCCGCAGGGACAGAGGGGTTCCCTAATTCTCTTTTGGCCACCAAGGAGCTCTGTCTAAAAGAGACCCCCGGTTTCCATCTGTGGAAGTGAATGAGCTTGCCATGTTTCAGCCCGTTTCTTATAGACTTTCCCTGCAGGGTGCCCACTTGGAGCTAAGGGCATGGAAGTGCCCCAGATCTAGGAATGCTCACGGGGGGACCAAACACTGGCAAGGCTTGATCAGAGCCCCCACAGTGACTTTTATAGGCCAGTATGTCCTCCAAATGCTCAAAGGAGGCAATTGCGAAGAATGTTTTGAGCAAGATATTTTATTTCATTTTTTAAAAGATTTATTTATTTGAGAGAGAGAAAGAGATTATGAGCAGGGGGAGGGGTAGAGGGAGAAGCAGGCTCCCTGCCTGAGCATGGAGCCCGATGCGGGGCTCAATCCCAGGACCCTGAGATCATGACCTGAGCTGAAGGCAGACACTTAAAGGACTGAGCCACCCAGGTGCCCCTGAGCAAGATATTTTAAAAATTCCCAAAGAAACAAGCAAAATGCTCATAGGGGAGAGGCCATCATTTTGGAAATAGAAGGAAATAAAAGAAATGAAGGAGTGAAGTAATTGTTGGGGTGCCTAGGTTCTGAATATTTCCCTCCCTCCCATCCCCCCTTCCTTCCTTCCTTCTTTCCTCCCTCCCTCTCTCCCTTTTCCACTTTCTCTTTCTCTTTCTTTTTCTTTCTTTCTCTTTCTTTCTTTCTTTTTCTTTCCTTCCTTTTCTTTCTTTCTTTTTCTTTCTTTCTTTCTTCCTACAAATATTTATTGAGCACTTATGGACCAGACACTGAGCTGAGCCCTGAGAGTGAAATCATGAGAGAAGAAAGAAAGAAAGAAATGAAGACCCTGTTCCTGTCTTCTTGGAACTCAGTCCAGTGGGGGGACAGACAGTAGTCAAACAACCATTCAAAGACTTGTAAAGGCCAGCAGTTACATGAGGGCTTCTGACGAGAGGCAGAGAGAGGCTGACCTGGGCCCCCAGGCTGAGGGTGACAGGCCTGAGGAAGCTGTGATGGATAGCTGATGGACGGATAAGCTGGAGGGCCCAAGGTCAGGGCCAAGGTCGGGGCCGAGTTCCAGGGCACACCCATGTGGGTTAGGAAGGGTTACTCTCCTTATTGAGGAGGGCACTGGCTGCAGGGGGCCTGAGCAGCTGTTCCAGACCAGCAGGGGCAAGCAGGACCGAGTGGTCCCACGGCCAGCACTGCCCCCGGCCACCAGTCGTCCTGCTTCTCTGGGAGACAGGCTGCCCGGCCCCACCTCTGCCCTGCTCTGGTCTTGAGGAGTGAGTGACCCGGCCCTTGCTGTCACAGGCCTGTGGACCCCGTGCTGAAGGCCATCAAGGAAGGGGACGAAGAGGCCTTGAAAGCGATGATCAAGGCGGGGAAGAATCTCGCAGAGCCCAACAAGGAGGGCTGGCTGCCCCTGCATGAGGCGGCCTATTACGGCCAGCTGAGCTGCCTGAAGGCCCTGCAGCAAGGTGAGGCGGCGGCTCCGGGAGCAGCCAGAGGCGGGAGCAGGACCCAGGGCAGAGGCTCCTTCCTTCTGGAGCTTTGTGTTCTTGGCCCCACAGATCTTGGTGGGGGTGGTGGAACACGGCAAGGTTATCACCCCCACCGCAGAGTTAAAATCACCAAGCTGGGAGAAGAAAGTGACTTGTCCCCACCCACCCGGCTGCCACCTCTCTAGGCCTCTCGGGACAGGAGAGCCTAATTCCTAGAAAAGGAATGCGGGAGGGCTCACTTTTTGGGAGAGCCACTGCCAGCTTGTTCCAGAATGTTCCAGGGACTGATGTGGTGTGGAAAATACCACAGCTGTGCCTGTGCCCTGCCAAGGCCGTCCCCCACAGCTGTGGGAACCTGGGCAAACCCTCTCCGAGCCTCAGCTTCCCCCCAAGCCAGATGTATATGGATAACACTTGCAGACAGGAGTTAGCTCTGCCCTGAGGCAGCGTGAACCCCAGACAGCCCACCACCATATGCTAGGGCAGAAATAGCTGTATGAGACAGAGCTTCTGGCCCTGGCTGGTGGGAGTGTAAGGGAAGGACAGAGTCATTCAGAGAGGGAGGGGGCTCAACCACGGAAGGCTTCCTGGAAGAGGCGGCATCTGAGCTGAGTTAATAAGACTGGGAAGCTGAAACAGCCCTGTGAAAGCAACTGAGTCCAGGGCCGAGAGGATGGATGGTAAATTTAGGTGGATGCCACACATGTCTGTCGTTGGAAATTGGGGTTACCTTTGTGTTGGGGAGGAGGGGGTATTTTCCCCCTTCATGAACTTCCCGTCTGTTTTCCCCAGCATACCCAGGAGTCATCGACCAGCGCACCTTGCAGGAGGAAACGGCCCTTTACCTGGCGACGTGCAGGGGACACCTGGACTGCCTCCGATCTCTGCTCCAGGCTGGGGCTGAGCCTGACATCTCCAACAAGTCCCGAGAGACACCGCTCTACAAAGGTGAGCCCCCCCAGGGTGGGCTTCTCTGGGGAAGGCTCCAGAGAGTAGGTGGGCAACTGGGAGCCTTGCCCACCCCCAACACACCCCAGCCAGGGGTCTCCTTTGAAGGGGCAGCCTCGTTCAGGTGTATAACTTGTATAATTGAGTCGTTCATTCATGCACCTACTCGGGCCATACATCCCAAGTCCTCCCATGGGCCAGGCACACTGAAGAGCGCTGAGGGCCTTAGAAACAAAAAGATACGATCTGTGCCCATGCGCTCTCCCGGCCCAGTGAGCACTGACACATAGACAACATAACAACCAGCTAATGGCAGCAGAGAGCTCAGCACGGTGCACGTGGGAGCATGGGGGAGGACTCTAATGCTGGGGGTGAGCCCCCACAAAAGGGGGTGCCTGAGCTGAGCTGGAACAGGCGGGAGTTAGCAGCTGAACAAGTAACAGCAGAGGCAGAGGCAAAGAGGTATGAAAGAAAATGTGTACCTCTGCGATGTTTTAAAAACCTGGAAACTCCTAGCTCATTCAATACATCATCCAAGGACATTGGCATCTCTAGCAAGTGCCCAGAGTCAAAATCTGAATGATCATAATAGTGGGCACTTACTGAGTGTTTACTATGTGCCAGGCGCTGTTCTTTAACTTAACCCTAATATCCACCTATGTATGAGACAGGCACTACATGGGAGGTATCCCCATTTTATGGAGGAGGACCCAAGGCATAGAGACATGGAACGAGGCACCCAGGATCCCACATACTCCAGCAAGGGGCAGACCTGGGCTTTGAACTCAGGGAGTTCTTTGCCAGCCACACACGCTGAGCTATGACATTATGAAGCATTCAGATCATGCATACATGCTTAAGCAATCAGCCCTGGGGCTTACAAATATGATAGGACCTTTACACCTTGAAACACTACAGAAATCCCTGATTTACCCATGTGCCTGGTATCCAGTACCTGGAACATTCCAGGGGAAGCAGGAACCGGGTAGCTGGTAACTGGGTCCACTGCACACCGGAGGTCGAAGTGTCTCTCAGAAGCCACATCTTCCTGGACACCAGAGCCATCACCTGGAGACACAGTTGTCCCAGAGAGAGCTCCCGAACACTGGGCAATTCTCAGCCACAGCTTAGGCCCTGGTGCTGCATGCAATCCTCCCATGTGCCAAGCACCGTGCTAGAGCGTTCCACACACCGCCTCACCCGGTGCTCCCACAGGGTCCTCTCAGGAAGGTTTTGTGATCTCTGGTTTACAAGGCTTTGAGGGTAGGGAGCTTTGCCTGGGGTCCCTTCTCGTGCTCACCCCTGACCGACTCGAAGAAGTGGTGAGTTTGGACGAGAGCCCAGCCTCCCTGGTGATAACCCTGGGCCAGGGCCAACGGTGCATTTAGGTTCTAGAAAGCAAGGAGGCTTAACAGGCAGGTTTGAGCAGCTCGAGAAGACTTGATGAGCTGTACTCAGAAGACATATGTTACTTCAATTTAAGTGAGTAGCCTTTGAGGAAGGGTTTCGAGCAGGAGTATGACAGCCCCCTCCCCCTCTTCTGACCCTGTCAATGTGCAGGACTCAAGTAGGTAGCATTGAAGAGGGAAACGAGTTAGGGACACCCTGGAACCCCCCCAAGGGACAGAGACTCTGGACCTGACTGCCTGAGCTTGAATCCCTGTTCTGTCACTATCTGTGTGACCTTGGGCAAGTCGCTTAACTTTTCCGTGCCTCATCTTCCTCCTCTGTGAAAAGGAATAATACCACGATATCCTTCGAGGGTGATTGGGAGAATTCTATTAGCTGGTTGTGTAAGGTGCCTGGCTCATAATCAGTGCTAGATACATCAGCAAGTCTTATTGCTATTAGGATTGCTATTATTTTAGGTGTATTTCCTGGGTAAAACGCAGGGACTGGACCTCAGTACAGACCCAGTGGGTGTTTGTCGAATGAACGGCTGACGGGACTGAATGGCTGAATGGACAAATAAGTGAGTGAAGTCTCGGCGGCCAGGTCCTGCCCGGGCCCTGCTGACCTCTGGCTTCTCCCTGGGCACAGCCTGCGAGCGCAAGAACGTGGAAGCCGTGCGGATCCTGGTGCAGCACAACGCGGACACCAACCACCGCTGTAACCGAGGCTGGACAGCGCTGCATGAGTCTGTTTCTCGCAACGACCTGGAGGTCATGGAGATCCTGGTGAGCAGAGGCGCCAAGGTGGAATCCAAGAATGCCTACGGCATCACCCCCTTGTTCGTGGCGGCCCAGAGTGGGCAGCTGGAAGCCCTGAGGTTCCTGGCCAAGTACGGTGAGTGCTAAGGGCCCCTGGGTCACGTAGCACAGCTGGGAGGGGCACAGCTGGGTAGGACCTCAGAGGTCCAAGGGGAGGCAAGTTGAGGTGTCACCTTGTGGACACACCCCGATCGAGTGATAGTACCTTCTCGGAACGCTGTGTTGAGAGGGATTCAGAGGCTGTCTCTGGGCTCCGTGGGAGACGTGTAGTGATCGACCAGTGATGCCTGCAATGAGACCAAACCTGGGGCGGGGGTGGGGGGTGGGGGTGGGGAATGGCCCACGTGCCACCTGTTTGTCATCTCTAATCTAGCCCAACATCCTCATTTTACAAATGAGGAATCTGAGGCCCAGCAAGGGGAAGTGACTTCCTGACAGTCTGTAGCGAATTAGTGGTGGAACGAGCCAGACTCTTGGTCTCCTGACACCTCAACCACTTCCCTCTCCACCGTGTCACACTTCAAGGCCACAAGGAACCTCGGACAACATTTAGGTCACCTTCTCATGTTACAGATGACGAAACCAGGGACCGGGATGGGAAAGTGATTTGTCCAAGTTCACACCGCAAAGTAGGGGAAGAGGTGGGATTTGAACCCGGGTCCTGGCACTCTTTGCCTGGGGAAAAGTCTTAGTCACTTAACAGGAGAAAACAAAATACCACTGCCTGCATTATGAACAGAATACACCCCGAGACATTTTTTTGACTAAAGAGCATCGTTATTCTGTTCTTCCCCGAGAACACCTTTGATTTCTTTCCTCTCTCTCCATGGGGAGTGAGCCTCCCTCTCTAGCAACACAGGGACCAGGAGTAAAGCCCGACAGACCCCCAGGCTGAGCTGAAGTGATTTGTTGAGGACCTGCTGTGTGCTAAACACTGTTGAACAGGAACACGGATCCAATGGGGTTTTCCCACAGCCGTATGAGGTGGGCAGCGTCCTCATCCCATTCAGCAGATGAGGAGACTGAGGCTCAGAGAGGTTAGATGATTGGTCACAATCAGAGCCTGGATTCCGGCCGCAAGCCTCTGACTCCAAACGCCTCTTGCGCTTTGCCACGCCACCGCGGGCCTCGAGAATTACCAGCGTGGGACTCTGCTTGGATAAACACCCGCTTCCCCAGCACGTGCCTAAGCAGTTGGGAAAACAAATCCAGGGCACGTCCTTGCAGCCGGGGACAACTCTGGACTGACCAGCTTGAGAACAAAGGGGCCCAGGCAGTGTCCTGGGAGCCCAGGCAAGGAGGCTGGGCAGAGGGCGGGGTGCTCAGCCGGCAAGAGGAACGAGCCAACTCCAAACATCTGTCCAGCTCTCCTGCCGATGGCCTGAGTCAGGGTCTGCTCCCTTTGTGGGCTGAGTCCACTTTCAAATCCAAATATTTTTCTGGTGAGAGCAGGCAGCTTTGCTGGCGGGGTCCAGGCTTCCAGGGAGCCTGACTTCAAGAGCCTGGACCTATTGGCCGACTTTCCCGCAGGGTGGAGAGTGAAGCCAGCCTCTGTGCCCGGGTCCCTCCATCCCGGAGGACTGGCCTTTGGGGAGCACCTTGTCTGTGCCGGGCACTGTGCCGGGAGATTGTCTTAGTCCGTCCGGGCTGCTATAAGAGAACACTGTGGACTGGGGGGCTTCCAGAGCACAGGTAGTTATTTCTCACAGTTCCAGAGGCTGGGAAGTCCCAGATCAAGGTGCCGGCAGATCTGTTGTCTGGTGAGAGCCTATCTCTAGTTCATAGACAGCCTGGGTCTCCTACTGGGTCTTCATATTGTGGAAGGGGCCAGGCAGCTCCTGGGGGTCTCTTTGGGAAGGGCACTAATCCCATTCAGGAGCACAACTGCACCCTCATAACCTTCGCACCGCCCAAAGGCCCCACCTCCTAACACCATCGCACGGGGGATTTGGTTTCAACATATGAATTTTGAGGGGACACAAACAACCAGTCCATAGCAGATATTTACGTATTTTATCTTATTTATGCCTCAAAGTAACCCTGATTAGTAGGTACTATTATTCCCAGTCAACAGATGAGAAAACTGAGGCCCCCGAAGGCTGCCCGAGGCCACAGGCCTTTGCAAGCCACGAAACAGAAACTTCCGCTGGCTCTTGCTGCTCACAAAAGCCTGTGCTCTTTCCACTAGACCAGAGTCAGTTATCAAAATTGAAAATTACCAGAAAGCCTGAGATAAGCAGAATGCCCAGGCAGAGCACAGCTGTGGTTAACAGATGCTTGGGATTTCAGCCCCTACTGACACTTCACTGCTGTCCCCGCTCTATCTCCATCCAGAATAAGGAGGGACTGGTGAAGAGACTGTACCTCTTTTTGCAGAGAAACCCATGGGTCTCTCCCTTACCAGCAAGAGATGGAGAAGATGTAGGAGATGAGGCTGATGGAGCCTGTCCCTGGCTCGATTCCTCACCTCCCAGCATGCTCTTGTGCCCTCTGCAGAGGGGACTGGAAGCAATCCCTCCTTACTCCTTGCCACGGAAGGCAGAGAAGAACAAATCCCAATTAGTAAAGTTCTTGGGGCCTTTCCTTATTAGGGGGCTCTGCACGCTCCTCGAGCCAGGGGGCTTCCTCAGGGCAGGGCCTGGGTCACTTTCACATGGAGCAAGGGTGAAGAGCATGGCCTCTGCCATCAGATCATCTGTTGGGGCCTCCACTGTCAGACTATCTGGGTTCAAGTTTGGGTCTGCACTTATGAGCTGGGTGGTCTAGGGCACGTGGTGTAGGTGCTCTGTGGCTCAGTGTCCTTGTCTGCCACATGCCAGTGAGAGCTGTGACCGATGGCACGAGCTATGTTGTGGATTCAAAGAGAGAGCACCCGTCACGCAGGGTGCTTGGCACGTAGTAAGTGCTCAGTAAATGCCAGCATCGTCGAGGCAGGCTTTTGCTTCTAAGAGGCCCCCTGCGTCTCAGTTGCAGACGGGAGCTGCTGTTAAATGACCCCCTGTGTCACGGTGGCTGGCACAGCGCGTGACAGTGACCGCCCGCTCACTCCTCGATCTGTCTCTCCTTGGCCAGGCGCCGACATCAACACGCAGGCCAGTGACAACGCGTCCGCCCTCTACGAGGCTTGCAAGAATGAGCACGAGGATGTGGTGGAGTTTCTGCTCTCGCAAGGCGCCGATGCCAACAAGGCCAACAAGGATGGCATGCTCCCGCTGCACATCGCCTCCAAGAAGGGCAACTACAGGTCAGCCCGGGCCCTGCCACCGTGCTCCGTGGCTCCCCGCTGCTGGAGCGGGGGCTGCAAGTGTCCCGCCCACGGGACTCGGGAGGCCCAGGAGGGGTCGGGGTGGAGGGCACCTTCCAGGTAGAGAGGAGGGGACTCTCCAGCAGTTGGCAAGCTAGAGCGCGTTACATTATCAACTTACTTCATCCTCCTGACTACTGTTAACAAGCCTTTTACCAGATCTCTGGAGGTGGATCCTATTATCTACATTTCTTCAAACGAGGAAGCTAAGACACAGAGAGGTTGAGTGACTTGCCCAAGGTCACACATCTCGTAGATGGCAAGAGCTCAGCGGCTACAAATGTCCCATCTACAGGCATTGCACTCGGGGGGCCAGATATGAGTCTGGACTCGTGCCTATTCTGTTGGGGATGCAAAGATAACCTCTCAGGCAATTAGGAAGCAGGCAGAGGCTGCAGAGACTAATACGGATAGTACCAACAATACAATAACATAAAGAGTGCCAAGGATCATAGCTAGCCTTTCCTGAGCACTTACTATGTGCTGGGCACTTTGAGCAAAACAAGAGAAGCTTAAGTTCTCAGGGGGCGATCTGGTGGGCAGGACACACACACACACACACGCACACGCACACACACACATGATCGCATAACGTAATGAAAGAGCATGAAGGCTGAGCTCCATGGCAGTCCTGGAGGAGAGCGACTGGCAGGGGCTGGAGGCAGAGCTGTGCTAGACTTGGCTCGTACCAGCTCGCGGGAGCCAACTGTTCACAAGGGCAGCCTGAACTCGGCCACAGTGAGAGCATTTACACCACGGAAATTGGTGAATGCAACATTTCAGGGCCCCCTTTGCCCCCTGAGGAGCCAGCGGTTAAACATGCATCAGCACCACGGCCAGCTGATGGGCTCAGGGGAGGCTCCCCGAGGAGGGCAGAACCCCAGCTGCTCTTAAAGGGTGACAGGGCTCCGTGATACCCACTCGACCCGTGTTTTCCAAACTTTGACCATTCACACACCTCCTTCCTGATGGTAGGCATCTATAACTCTCACTGTTGAGTATATTTTCTTTTGAAGACACGTTTATTTAAAATGAACTTGTTTTCAAAAGGAAACATTCATCACACTATTAAATCACTGAAATTGCCAATTCACAATTAATAAAGAAAACATGGCACATAAAATTCCATCAAGGGCACCCCAGATGACACACTTTGGGCAACACGGCCTGCCATCAGGCAGAGAGAAGAGAGAAGGACACAGATTGTGCACGTTGAGGGGTGTCGGCTGTGTTTGAGAAGGTAGAGGGAAATGGGGATGAGAGTGACATCCCGGGGAGTGGAATGGAGACAAAGAGACAGACCCCCGAAGCCCCAGGCTCCATATACATGGCCAACCAAAGATGCCCCCCACCCCCCGTGGATATATGCACGGAGGAGACCCCTCCTTCCCTGAACCCCAGAGCAGGCTGCAAGGCACACGGACCTGGGTTTGCATTCCTGCTGAAGCCATCGGTCACGTTGCTTAACCCTTCTGAGCCTCAGTTTCCTCTTCTGTAAAATGGGGGACAGTTACACCTGCTTTATGGGGTTGTTGTTAGGACTAGTGAGGTGGATACGGAATGGAAGTAAAGCACCCCACAGAATTCCGGGCACAGGTACCCCGCAGGTCGGCGCTCACGCTCTCCTAGGTAGGAAGAGCACGTTCCATCGTTTTTCAGTTCAGCCAGTAGAGGGAAGAAAGCACCAAGTCAGGCGGTGGTGACGGGCAAGATGGGTGCTTTCTCTTCGGCCCCAGAAAGACCCAGCATCAGTCAACAAACATGGTTTATCTCAAGCATGACCCTGAGGGAGAGATCCAAAGAATGAAGGAGACGGCCCTTGGAAGTCTCCAGGCCCAGTGGATCCTCACACTTGCCTGTGCGCAGCACCATCTCTCTGGGCTATTTGCTAAATGACACATCCCAGAAACACTAAAACAGAACCTCCAGGAGGGAGGGGGCCTAAGCCTCTACCTTGGAAAAGCTCCCCGAGCCAACCAACCAGATACAGCCCATCCACACCCTTAGGGGAATCATTGATCTAATACAAGCCCTGATTTTGCAGAGGAAGGAAATGGGAAGCGGCTTACCACAGAGTGGCATCCTTCCATCACACCCGGATGCCTCAAGTGGACCCCGATGTTGGCAGTCTGGCCCCAGCTGGAGGGGCAGCTGAAGGAGCACTAGGTGTGCCTAAGGATGACCAGGGAGCAAGGCTGGTCCCCTCTGGAACCACCTTATGAACATCTTGTGTTCCCCCAATCTGCTTTGGATTCATGACTCTCAAAGTGATTTCCCTGGTCATTCCCCCTCCGTTCCCAGGCCCCATTTCCCTCTACTCCCCAAGACTGAGAGGGGCCAGGCCACTTTTGAGGGCTGCCCAACAAAGGATTGAAGCTGGGTTCCCAGCAACTTCTGCCACCTGGCAGCGTCCACAGCCAGGCAAGCCCTGGGCCCTTCACTCCTCAGACATGTGGCATTAATGGCCCTCTCCACGTCAACCTCCCGTAGACTGCTCGGGGACTTGATGTGACATTCCATAGGCATTCTGCACTCAGCCACCTGCCAAAACACCCTGCCCGTCTATAGCGTGGAAAGTGGCGCTCTGGGTTCACCAGATGGTGCCATCTCTACAGCGCCTTTAACCAGAGGTTGTGACATTCGGGTATGGCTGAGAGAGGAGCCCACAGGACACCGAAGTCACCTCCAAGGCACGTGTTACCTTGTACTTCACTTCCAGTTTAGCAAAGGCACCTTATGAGATTAAAACTCAACACCACACATAGATTTATTGAGAAACGGTTTGTGTTGGACAAGACCAGATGCCCCACACATCCTTTAACCTGAATTTAGAGAAACAGCAAGAAAGCCAAGTCTCAGCCTTGGCTACATGCTGGAAGCCGCCCAGGGCTCTAAAACCCCTGATGTCTGGGCCTCACTCATCCTCAGAGACTCTGATGTAAGCAGTCTGGGCTGGGGCTGGGGCTTCAGGGTTTCTAAAACCTGCCCAGATGATTTCACCCACAGCCCGATAGAGAACCAGGATCTTAGAGTCTATTTTGTGGCTGGCATATAACGGAGCCTGGCCTTTTGGGCCCCGCTTCTGATGCCCTTGTTTTTAACCATTCTTTCTCTTTTACTTCTAATTTAAATTACATTTGCAAGCCACTTAACACTTTTTTGGGGAGGCCTCCCTGGAACAGCCCTGAGCTGGGTCTGTTCTGGTCTCGGGGCTTGGGCTGGTAGGCGTGGCCCTTCACTGGGGAAGGGAGAGAGGGGAGCAGGGAACCCGGCCTCCCAGACACCAAGGGTTCGACTGGGCAGTGGGCACCTTTGTTCTTCTTCATGAGGTACATTTTGAGCCCTGTGGGCCCAGGACCTGCCAGTGGGAGAAGTAGGGAGTCTCCAGCCCTTCTCGTGGGGTACCCCCCTCCTCCAGCCCTGAGTCCCACAACATGGGCTGGGGGAAAGAAGTGATGATTTGTGGCAGGATGGCCGACACGGCCACTCCCTGGGGCCAGTGGGGTGGGGCAGCACGGAAAGGCCTTGCCCTGGGCCCTCTGGACACCTACATCCTGCCCTGGCTTTGTCATCCACCTCCAATCTGACCTCACTCTCTTCCCCACCCCATGCTCGGGCCTCAGTTTCACCCCCTGTAAAATGGGAGGCCTGCACGGGCTGCTCTCCAGACCCTGTCCTACAGGGCACATTTACTTTCAGATTGGCAGAGTCCTACAGAGGGGCACAAATGAGATGATTTTCCTGCGTTAGCAAGAGGATGCTTCTGGGACCATAGGCAGCGTCCAGTCATGTTCCCACATTCCTGTCACTTTCCCCTGGTTGGGCAGGGGATCGCTGGAGGCCAGCTGTGACCTGCCAGGGCTACCAGCCCCATTTGGCCGGCGGCCCCAGGACGGTCTCTGTCACTGTTCTTTCCCGGGCTCGGGCCTGCCACGGCTGTTAGGGAGCATTTGTTGGCGATGGCTGTGGTCCAGGGTGAGGCCCCAGCCCTGCCTTTGACCAGCACCTCTACAGAGTGAGGTCAGGCCTCCTGTGCCGGCACAAATAGAAATTAGGAGGCAATTAGCCCCCCTGGGTGTGTGAATTTCCTTTTGAGGTTTTAGAGGCAGATTTTAGGCAAACAGAGCGTCACTAACAATAATAAGACTTTCCACTGAGATCCTAGCAGGAGGTCACTGGCATAAGATTTCCAGGAAGCCGCGAAGCCAGCATGCCAGAGAGGCGTGGGAACAGGCCTGGTGGCACCTGCTTGCCCCACCACAGCCACCTCCTTGGAGCCCACATGGGGCCGCGAGGTCACCTGTCAGCAAGGACTGGAAGGATTAGGGTCTGGAATCATGTCAGTGGCAGGAGCTTGTTCTTTCTTGTGGGAGGGGGCTGAGGAAGAGAGCAAAGACAAGGGGTCAAGAGCCCCTGGAATTGAGCCCCCAGAGTTGCTGAGTACCTTTGATGAGTTGCTGTCTCTCTCGGAGTCACATCTGTTAAAAGGAAGGCCACAAAGCTGCTTTGGCTACCCCACAGGGCTGCAGTGAAGGTAAAATGGGGCAGGCAAGTCAAAGCGTCGTGATGCAAAACCCTGACTGCTACAAAGACGTAGGGCAGTGATTGAGAGTGTGGCCTGGGGAATCAGACTGCCGAGGTTCAAATCCTGGCCCCATCACTTACTGGCTGTGTGTCCTCGTGCAAGTCACATACCGTCTCTGGGCTTCAGGTTTCCTTATCTGTAAACGAGGACAGTACAAGTCCTACCTCATAGGGTTACTGGGAGGATATAATAGATTGATGTAGATTAAGTGCCAAGAGCAGGACCTGATGCAGCAGAAGCGAATAGAACCAGGGTTCCCAGGAATCTCCAGCCTCAGCAATGGCTGATCAACCCTCTCCAGGCCACAGGCAAGGCGGGGAGCCTGGGGGAGGCTCGAGTCAGCCTTCAGGGAAAGAGGCGTTGAGACTCACAGGAGAGGGGAGGGGACTTCGTGGTCACCGAGGGCTGACTGGGGCCTAGAGCAGGAGTGGTTGGGGCCAGATACATTCGTCCCCTCCTATCCCCTGGGACTTGACAGCTCCACAGAGATGTAGGACGGCTCAGCCCTGGAGTAGGAGCAGGGTACATTCCTTGGTTTTCCTCTCCCGACATGTGGCCTGGACACGTGCCTCCACCTCTCTGAGCCTTGATCTTTCTCATCTGCAAAATGGGAATGATGAGACATACTTGATGGGCTGTTGAAAAGATTAAACCAAAACGTGTTTGTAAATCCTTTAGAGGTCTCCTGGCACATGGTGAGCTCTCAGCTATGACTGTCGCTGCCCCCTGCCCACCCCTACCCCACCTAGGAAGGGCGGGTGCCAAACCTCTAGCTCCAAACATCACCATGGGCATTAGGTGCCTCCTGCATCTGGCTTGTGGGCCTTCCGGTCAATTCCCTCAGATCACTGAGCTGGGAACGGGGAACACTCCTTAGCCTGAAATGAGTCTTGAAACCACAGTCCAGTCGGGCTGAGGTTTGGAAGAACTAGGACTTTGGAGGCCACGGGTTCTGAGTCTGAAGGCCAGCTCCACCCCTTACCGGCTATGTGACTTTGGAAAGGTGGTTGAAGCTCTCTGAGCCTCAGTCTTCCTGATCTGTAAAGCGGGGGATAGCAGCGACCCATCCTCCCCAAGGCGGGCCTGGTGAGCATGGCTGGCTCCCCCGCGCCCCCTGCCGGTGGGCCCGTGCCTCCGCACACGGTAGTCCTGAGCGGCCCGGCCCGGGCCCTCAGCGCCCCCTGCCGGCGGGGCCGCCCCGTGACCCGCGCTTGCCCGCCCCGCCCGCAGGATCGTGCAGATGCTGCTGCCGGTGACCAGCCGCACGCGCGTGCGCCGTAGCGGCATCAGCCCGCTGCACCTGGCCGCCGAGCGCAACCACGACGGCGTGCTCGAGGCGCTGCTGGGCGCGCGCTTCGACGTGAACGCGCCGCTGGCGCCCGAGCGCGCGCGCCTCTACGAGGACCGCCGCAGCTCGGCGCTCTACTTCGCCGTGGTCAACAACAACGTGTACGCCACCGAGCTGCTGCTGCTCGCCGGCGCCGACCCCAACCGCGACCTCATCAGCCCCCTGCTCGTGGCCATCCGCCACGGCTGCCTGCGCACCATGCAGCTGCTGCTGGACCACGGCGCCGACATCGACGCCTACATCGCCACGCACCCCACCGCCTTCCCCGCCACCATCATGTTCGCCATGAAGTACCTGTCGCTGCTCAAGTTCCTCATGGACCTCGGCTGCGACGGCGAGCCCTGCTTCTCGTGCCTGTACGGCAACGGCCCGCACCCGCCCGCCCCGCCGCGCTCCAACCGCTTCAGCGACACGCCCGCCACCGACAAGGAGCCCGCCGTGGTCCAGGTAGGCGGGGGCGCGCCTGGCGGGCGGCGTGGTTCGCGCGCCCAGCGCGCGCTGGTGTGGACGGGTGGCTGATGCCCTCCCGCGGCCGAGTGGCTGCACTCTGGGGGCAGTGGAAGCCCGTGGCTTTAGAGGCCCCAGAACTGAGTGGTTCACGGGAACCGTTACATTCTTTTTTTAATTGGCTCCTCGGTCTTGGGGATTGCTGGGGAATGTGTAAAACTGAGGCGTCCATCACTCGCAGCAAACCTACACCTGGCATATGATGTTGCATGACCAGGATGGGGATGGACGTGAGGGCGGATTGGCCACGGTCAGATGAGGGGCAGGGTGGCCCGGAGGCAGGACGTGTCCGTGGTGATGACCTAAGTCAGAAGTATAATGGCTAATGGGAATCATTTATGGGCCACTTGCTGTGTGCCAAGAAGTTTACGTTCATATATTACCTTAATTCTCATTTAAAGACAAAACAAAACAAAACAAAACAAAAAAACCCTCCAGTTATCATATTCCCATTTTCTAAACCAGGAAGTGGAGGCTTAGAGAGGTGATGGCCAAGCAGCCCACCTCCAGTTTTCGGGTGGATGTTGTTGATGAGGGGGAGTGGGTCTGTGGAGGTGGATCCTGCCAGGAGTGTGCCCCGTATCCGTCCTCGGATCCCTCTGCTGCCCTCCCCAGCCTCGGGTTCCCGGACAGACGTGCTCGCTGAGGCGCTGCCTTTGGTCCTGGGAGCCCCAGCCCCAATGCGTGATCTCTTCCAGTTCTGCGAGATCCTGTCTGCCCCAGAGGTGAGCCGCTGGGCAGGGCCCATCATCGACGTCCTCCTGGACTACGTGGGCAACGTGCAGCTCTGCTCGCGGCTGAAGGAACACATCGACAGCTTCGAGGACTGGGCTGTCATCAAGGAGAAGGCAGGTAGGGGCTGTCGCTGCAGCTACTGGCTGGTCACCCTGTCTGGTTCAGGCCCAGGACTCGGGGCATGTGACTGCTACTAACATTTGATGAGCACCTACTGAGTGCAGAGCTCTGTGCGCAGGTCACATACGGTGTCTCCATGCCTCTGTTCTGTAAATGAGAAGACCCACCGTCCGAAAGATGATGGCACCTGAGCCAAGGTCTCACGGCTAGTGGCAGAGTGGGGATTCAAACCTAGGTCTAACCAACCCCGGAGTCTCGCCGCCAGATCTTTCCAGGATGCTTTAAACGGTTCCAGCTCGCTGAGGAGTATTGGGACTTTTGCAGTACATTGCCCATGTTTGTAGGTCACTGAGAGGTAGTGTTGCGGGGTAGAGGAGAGATGGTGGTCTCAGGCATTTCAAACTGCAAAGTACATACAAAGCATCTGGGCATTTTGTTAAAAATGCAGATTCTGACTCGGCAGGCCAGGCGCAGGGCCTGAGAGTCTGCATTTCAGCACGCTCCCAGGTGGTGCCCATGCTGCTGGCCCCCAGACCACACACGGGGAGCGGTACTGGTCTGGGAGGCAGGGCTCTGGAGCCAGGGGCTTGCTGGGTGACCATCCACGGGCCTCAGCATCCCCAACTGCACCGAGAAGGTTGGGCAGGCTCCTTGTCTAGCCCCCTCCATCCTGCCAGCATGAGGTGTTTGCAAGTGGGTGTGCCTGGCGTGTGGACGGGGCAGCCTGGCTAAGTCAGGCTGAGAACCCCTCTTGGGCATGATGGAGCCCACCTGGGCAGGTGGTGTCAGAAGTAGTCAAACTGGGTGCTGCCGCTGGTACTGAGAAATAGGCGTCTGCCCAGAGGAATCCCATTTGCCCCAGGGCTTTCTCACACTCTCAGGGGCACAGACCCGTCTCTGGCCAAGTGTTTGTCAATCACAGAGCAGAGAGGCTGACCCGCAGCAAGTTTCTATTATGTCCCCAGATGAGACTGCGCTGCCCTGTTGCCTGTCCACTGACTGTCCAGGTGCCCTGGACCCCAGTGCCCCAGCTCTGACTTGCCACCTTCTTCCTTGATCCCCGAGCCCTGTGGGACCCAGATCTACTGTAGGATTTTTCATTCGCACAAATGCCTAGGAAGCATTTGAATTGGACCCTTGATAAAGGTATCAGGGCAGTGATGGGGGAGGGTGGTGGTGACTTGCCCACTCCCTGGGGCTCAGCGCGAGAGGCTCGATGAACATTCACTGTGTTCATGAATAACTGCTTGCTATCCCCGTGACCCTTAGCCACTAGAGGACCCTGGAGCGGTCCATGCTTAGATGTGGGCCCTGCCCCTCGCTGTCCCCTTCTGCCCCCCTAGAGGACAATCCCTCCTGAGATCTAGTCCCAGGGAAAAACACGCACACCCCTTTGGTGTGCTATAAACATTTACTAATGGAACAAAATAGTTCTTACCCAATACCTATGTTGCTGACTTTAAAGACCACACCGCATCTGCAGAACACAGTCCACAGGCTTTTTCATCTCATGCTGGGACGTGGACCTCATTACTCCGGGACAGTGGGCTTCAAGAGTTGGCAGGTCTCCCAGAACTCACCCAGGCCACCAGCCCAGCCCCCGTGGGCCTGTGTCCTCTGCTCACCAGTGGCGTTTGGCCTTCCTCCCCACAAGTTGTCTTCTCTCGGCCGAGAAAGGGGCTGAGGTTTCCAGATGGGAGGCTCTGTCCAAAGCGAGACCAAGGAGCCAGAAATGCAGCTACCTGCCATTACCTCCACATTCCCTCCGCACCCCAATACCCCTGCATCACCACGGCCCCCTTGGCGTGGCACTGCTGCTTCGCCCCTGCCTCCCTTCTTCACCTGGCAAATCCCTACCTGCCCGCCTGTCAGGACCCTGCTCAGATGGCACCATCTGGTATGGAAGCCTTCCCCGAAGTCCTGGGCAGGCCCCTCTGCATCTCCGGCCCGAACACAGGGCCATGCCACGAAGGGGTCAGCATGTGTTTGTTGAATGAATGAATGGCATGCTCTGATTCAACGAACGCCGTCCCCGTGCCAGACCCTGGGCCCAGGGCTGAAATAAATTGCCCTCTTACTAGACACATCAATCCCTGTTCCTACCACACCCCCTCGCCCTTAGCTGAGAACACTCTACTGTATGAGGTATCCCAGGAGGGCTCCTCAGGGGGAGGCAGCCAAGTGGGATCTTAGGACGTGTGGGGAGGTGTCCCCCATCCCGGCCCGCACCCTAGCCTCTCTGCACCACCAGAGCTCAGGGCTGAATTCCATTCATGGGGGCACTTCACAGGTGGAACTCTCTGACCCCTCTGCTAAGGCTGTGCTGGGGGTCCGGGCTGTGTATATAGAGGAAGGAGCACAAGACGAGGGGGATGGCAGCTCTGGTTCCGGGTGCGGTCCTCGCTACATCCTCACCTGTGAAATGGGTTTGTACCTGCCCCAGCTACTTCCTTGGGCTGCGCCTATCAATGAGGGGCGACAAGGGGGAAGCTACTTTGTCAAATCTTTTCAGTTGGCAGGGGCTGGGGTTACAGAGCTCCCCCTCTTTTTAAAAAAAAAATAGGCTACATGCTTAGCGTGGAGCCCAATGCGGGTCTTGAACTCACGATCCTGAGATCAAGACCTGAGCCGAGATGAAGAGTTGGACACTTGGAGCGCCTGGGGGACTCAGTCGGTTAAGCGTCTGCCTTCGGCTCAGGTCATGATCCCAGGGTCCTGGGATCGAGTCCCGCATGGGGCTCCCTGCTCAGCGGGAAGCCTGCTTCCCCCTCTCCCTGCTGCTCCCCCCCTGCTTGTGCTCTCTCTCTTTCAAATAAATAAATAAATAATCTTTAAAAAAAAAAGAAAAGAGTCAGGCACTTAACTCCCGGAGCCACCCAGGCGCCCTTCAACACCCCGCGCCTCTCTGGCTACATCGACTAGGTGTCTCCTATCGGCCCGCGGTCACAGATGCAAACTCCGTGCTGGTTGCGAGCAGCACGGCAGCAGTTCTCTTTTCTCTCCTTTCCCCAGAACTTCCCAGACCTCTGGCTCACCTGTGCCGGCTGCGCGTGAGAAAGGCTGTGGGGAAGCACCGCATCAAGCTCCTGGACGACCTGCCGCTCCCCGGCAGGCTGATCAGGTACCTGAAGTACGAGAGCACCCAGTAACCGAGGCTGCGAGGAGGAGCGGCTCCTCAGACTGTTTCACTAAAGCCTCTGGACGGAGGCGGCGGCCCCAAGCCCCAGGGGAGGGGACCTGGTGGTAGACAGAGGCTGTGGGCTGCCAGCCGCTCAGCTGGGGCAGCTCCCGCCTCCTTGCCAGGTCTCTGGGCCCGAGCTTTGCCCGGACCAGAGAACAGAATGTGTCAAGTAGAAGAAACACCGTGTTTGTTTTCAAACTGCTGAGTAGACCCTGGACCTTCTCTGCCATTGGGAATGGCGGAGCCTCCATCCCTGGGCCTGGGAGGGGGGCGCAGGGCAGAACTTGGGGTGGCCTGGGGGAAGGTGGGAGCCAGCAGGGAAGCCCCGGCCCCAACGCTGGGCTGTGGCTGGAGCACTTTCAGGGATGAGTCTGCCTTTCCAAGACAACCTCGCTGCGGGGCTGTCCCCGTCCCCTCCCCCTTTGCTCCGCAAAACTCTCCACTTGACTTCTGAGCTTTCTTCTCGGAGGTGTGGTCTGGTGGGGGTGGCTGGGAAGCCCACCTTAAGTACAATAAATGTTGCAGAGATGACACCTTGCCCAGCGAAGTCCCTCTTTCCCCCCCGCCCCCAGGGCCCAGGGTCCTCAGCACTGCTCCTGGAGGAAGTGGGTGTGGGGCAGGTGCTGGGACAGGGCGCACAGACCCCTAGATGTATCCCCTTTGGGCTTCTGAGAGCCAGAGCGGAGCTGGGGGCCCAAGGAGAGGGGCAGCTTCCTGCCCTGTGAGCAGAGCGGTCCGGGTTGGTTTCTCTCTCCTGCTTCAATCACCATGGAAACGGGAGCTCCATCACAAACAGGGCTCGGTGTCTACAAGTCTCCTGACACCTGGGATTGCCTTGCACACACATGTTTCCTGGCAGTCTGTCTTCACATCCTGCCCACCCCTATTTTGCTACAGAAGTTGAGATACTAGGGAGGAGAAGAAATGTAAATGCTGGCCACCTGAGCCACGGCGCTGAAGCGGTGGCTGCCGTCAACCCCTGCAAAGGCACCAAACGGGGGGCACGAGGCCCTGTCCCCTCAGCTGCCTCCGTGGGTCCTCGTGTGGCTCTGCGGGGCTTCAGGCGGGTGTGGTCATGGCACCTTCTTGGGTGCTGAGGCCAGCTTGCCCTGTTGCCACGATGCTGCAGTGGAAAGCGTGATGAAAGCCACGGGAGTCCAGGCCAGTCTGCGGTGACACCTGACGGAGCAGGTGACCTTGCCTGGAGCCGGCACCCGCCCCGCCCCAGAATCCGGAAGTGTCTTAAGTGCGGTCAAATGTCATTTCTGGGTTTGGCAAAATGAGCAGCTGGGCGGTGGGGGAGCCCAGCTTTGAGGTCCAGCTCTGCCCTTGGCTTGCTCCTCTGGGGCCTCAGATTCCCCATCGTTGTGGTCCCCAGCGTCCTTGCCAACTCCTCCATACTGGCTCTCCGTGGAACCAGTAAGACCCAGTGTCTTCCTGAAGAGGAAAATTCTGCCAAGCAGCACTTTCCAGCCACAGGTCAGAGGGGACTCAGCCACATCTTGCGCACTCCTTCATGGTCCTGATGGGAAAACAGGCCCAAAGAGGGGAGGGGACTTGCCCCGGCACACATAGCAAATCCCTGAGGTTTTAACCCAACAGTGCCTCGCCAGGGTCCCCTATGGCCTTGCTGCAAGAGATCCTAAAGAAATCCCCACGGAAACCTGCATCCTCTCACACTGGAGATGTTCTGCCAACAGCCCCTAGGGGAAATGGCCAGAGAGGGCTCAGTGCATAGTCAGGGGAAAACCCTGACCGAAAATTGTCTTTGCCCATCTGGCAGCCAGAGGGAGAGCCTTTAATCTCAGATGGGGGGTCGGCAGTCCTCCGTGATGAGCCAGAGCAGAAAGATGTTTGGGTGCATTTAGGATGGGGCTGGGTATCTGGCAAACTATAGCATTTCTCAGGTCCCCTGTACATCCTAAGGAGTCCTAACAGGCAGTGGCCAGGGACACTGGGCCGGGTGGGGACTGCGGTCTGAGGGAGGTGCCCCCCTGGAGGAGGGGAGGTTGAGAAGGCAGGTGGGGGGGGCAGCCACAGGTGTTCAGCCTGTGCGGTTAGCATTGGTACCACAGGCTGTAGGAGGTGGGGTACCTGGGGCTGGGAGGCATCAGCACCGCACTGCGTTCTCAGGGTACTGATGCTCGTCCATACTGGGCCACAGGCACTGGTCAAGGCCCCTCCTCCTCCCCAAGCGTCTTGCCCAACCTTGGCCTTCTCAGGTCCTGGCAGCCCCACCTCCCCACAACCCAGAAGCTGAAGGGTTAATGCTTGGCCAGCGAGGGGGGTGGGGGCGGTGCCGTTCCCAAGGGCCTGTTCTGATTGGTCGGTGCTCAGGCTGGGCTGGTGGTTACGTTTCTTGACCACCACTGCTCCCCAGAGGACTTTAGAGCCCTGACCCTCTGCAGAAACCCCCTCCCCCACCCCCAAACTTTGGCTCCAGAGGTGTCTCAACAGCGTCACCAAACACTCAAAATCCTGAAAGTGGTTCCATTTCATTTCGCGGGCAAGAGCACGTGCGAGCTAGTGCTGGGGATCTGAGGTAGGGGGTGAGTTCCAGTGTTTCCCTTTGAGCCAGCGCCACTCACGACTCACTTGTCCGTCAGCAGAGTCATCTGCTGTTACCACAGCTGCTTTTTTTTTTTTTTTTAACCACAGCTTTCCTAGATGTGTTTTTCCCCACTTTGTTTCTGCATGGGGAGTCGGTGCGGTGTGCTTCTGTCTAGCTGCTTCCTAGCAAAGGTTTCTGCTTGCAGAGGAAGCCTCCCTGCATTTGAATTCATGTATCACTGGGTGTGCCCTGGGAAAGGAGCCCAAGAGGAGCTGCGGGGGGGGGGGGGGGGGGGGGGGGGGCAGAGCATGGTGCGCTGGGGCAGCACTCTGAGAAAACACGCCCCCCTGGAGCTCGGCTCCTCCAGGGAGTACAGTTAGGTGGCCTGGATAACCAGGAGAGGCGACTTTTGGTTGGCGCAGCTCTCCCTCGGGTGTGTCGTAGCACCTTATTATGCCAGGTGTGCTCTTCATCATCCCCACGACAACCTGTGCAGGTCTATTTTCAACCACATTTTTCTGATGAGGACATTTTGGCACAGAGAAGTTAAGTAACTTGCCCAAGGTCACACAGCTGGTAGATGGCAAAGCCTGGATTGGAGCTTTTAACACCCTCCTGTACAGTGGGGGAGGGGCTGAGCCTCATTCGAATGGATCTGGAAGGGTCTTCCTGATGTGCAGGGGGAGAGAAGGGGACATGCAGGGCAGACCAGAGCAGCCCAGGGTGAGGGTCCCGAGGCCCTATCCTGGGTGCTAGATAATTACTCTGAACAACCCTGCTGGTGTCACATGGTTTCCGTGCCTTTCAAGTCCTCCAAGACCAGAAGCCTTAAACTACCAGAAATCCACCAGCTTCCCAGTGAGCAAGCTGCCCTCCCGTGGAGATGCTCCACTCCTCAGGAATCCTAGAGTAAAAACAGGCAGGAAGGAGAAGAACCCTTAATCACTAATCCTGGAGCCTTGGGTTAGGAAGGATTCTGAGGGCGTATCTGGCCCCCGAAGGAGACAGTCTGCGACTAGTTGAAGAACTGGTAGGTGCAACTGTTTGCTATTGCTGACCTAGTCCCCCACTTTACAGAGGGGGAAACCAAGGCGCAGAGGGAGATTAACTTTCCAACATCATGCTAATTAGGGCACAGTAGCCCCCAGCCGGGGCTGGCCCTGCACCAGTCCCAGCTGCGAGAACGGGGCTTCGATGGAATGAGCAGCTCGATGCCCCCAGCAAGTCCGTGTGCCCTCAGCCTTGGAGCCACGTCCGCACGCGGCAGGGCGAATCCCGCGCCAGGATGGAGGTGCATGCCTCTCCAACGGCTGTGGCAACTGGACACCATGAGGGCAAACCCCAGGGGCCAATCCCTGCCACCAGCCCCCCCCCCCCGCCCCCCGTGCATTGTCACAGACAGAGGCCCTCATCGTTCCATTGTGTGCCAGGCACTGCACCAGGCCCAGGAAGAGGGCCATCGGCAGGTCACCCAGGAATCTGACTTCGCTAGAGATTTTTTTTTTCCGGCTTGTCCACAAGGAGCCAAGCTCCAGTTTGTCCTGATTTTCCCTCTGACCAGGCTCGGGCAGGACTGCCTTGGCCCAGCCTCTGCTCTGAGGCCATAATCAGAATGGAAGGCACAGCAGAGGGGGACCATTCTCGTCCTGCCCCTCACCCTGCAGGTGGGGCAAGGAGGCCCCAGGAGGAAGGGTCCAGCACCACATCCCATCGTGGAGCCAGGACTGGTACTCCCCTGGTACTGGCCTCCCTATTCTCTGGAGCACTTCGGACCGTCTGGAGATCCAGGCCTCCCCCATCCTCTGCTCTCGGACACAGGCAAGCAGAGCATCCTTCCCCGGTGACTCCTCTCACCCCCCCTTCCTTTGAATTGAGCTGCTGGCCCGCAATTCTTAGCTTGGGGACCATTCAACTCCATGACATCCAAGATGTGGAAACTGCAAAAGAAACGTCTTTATTCTTTTAACCTTCTTAATATTTACAAAAAACAAAAAGAACAGAACTGAGATTGGCTTACACAGTGGGTGGCCGATGAACAGATGTGTAACTCTGGCTTCTGGAGTGGCGGGCAGGCCAGGGCAAAGCCCCACCACCCAAGACCGGCCCAAGGACAGTGGGACAATTGGTCGGGCTCTGGTCTGGTTGGAGAGGGGCCAACGGAGCCCAGCCCCATAGCTCCCAAGGCTGCAGGGGCTGACTTGGCGACTGCCTGAGAAGCCCCTGCCCCAAACCATCCTCTGCCTCCCAGACACACACAAAGGAAAGGCTCCCAAGAGGCCACACCACTGCCCAGCTCACTCTGCACAAGGAGCGCTCCTGGGGGCCCCTAACACCCCTGCAGGCCAGAGGTGGGAGCTGAGGCCCTCCCAGCCCAGCTAGAGGTAGCCAAAAACATTGAAGATGGGCGGGGGCACAGCCGGCTTGGTAGGGATGGGCTTCAGAACCACGGGTCTGTACACTTTCTGCCCCGGCCCATCCGCATCCTTGCAGAAGTGGGCCAGCTCCCCAGGGGAAGCCGGGCTTTTCCTCCACAGGCCCAGGCTGGGGACCAGGCTCTGAGGCAAGGCCCCTGGATGACCAGCATAGATGGGCTGTCCATGGTACTGGAAGGGGCAGCAGCTCCAGGCATTGACGCGGCCCACCAGGGAGACCCCAGACATCTTGAGTGGCTCCTTTTCAGCCAGTGCCCTTGGAGACACGGGCACGGGGGCCATCTCAGGATCCAAGGGCTCCAAGCCTTTGCAATGTTTCTTACCCTCATAGGGAGGTCCCTCCCTGGGGCCCAGTCCCCCCTCCAGCCCCAGGGGGTAGCTGTGTGTGGGCCGAGGCTCTTCCCAGAAGGAAGCGGGCAGCTGTCTTTTCCTCATGGGCACCTGGCCAGGCCTGGCAGCTTCTGGATTCTGCCTCTGTAGGCTCTGCTCCCTAGAGAGACATTCCTCCCTGTAGGGGTTCCCCAGAGCCTTCTCCTTGTAGCACCCACCCCCGCCGGGACTGCAATCCTGGCCAGAATCGAGGGGCAGCCTCCCGGGCCGGTCCTCGGGTCCCCTTTTCAGGTGAGGCTCGGCCCCTCTGCCGGGGAGGCCCCGAGGAAGCCGGGAATACTTCTGGGAGAAGCGTTTGAGCTGCTTCTGCAGGTACTTGCGGTGGTCCACTGAACGGCGGCACGGCGCGGACTTGTCCAGGGCTGCCTTGATGTCGCTGGACGCCAGGTTCACAAAGTTCAGGAGCATCTTCACGTCACTGTCGGATGCCATCACCAGGGGACCACTGCATGGGGCTTTCCATGAAGAGCGTGGGCTCTGCTGGTGGCTGGCAGCTCCAGGGAAGGGCACAGAGCTGACCTGGGGTGGGGGGACATGCAGGTCGTTGGCGGTCTCTCCAAGCACCCGCGCCCAGCCCTCCCCAAAGGCCTCCTCCACAGGAAACAGAGTCCTGGGTCACCGGCCGCCCGTCCAGGCCGCCAAGGGTTTCCTCCGC
This sequence comes from Phoca vitulina, assembly GCF_004348235.1. NCBI lineage: Eukaryota > Metazoa > Chordata > Mammalia > Carnivora > Phocidae > Phoca > Phoca vitulina. Next base: position 61,525,515 of record NW_022589710.1, on the reverse strand, counting down.
ATCTGTGAGGGGACAGGCCAACAGGCAGTCTGCCTGAGTCTGTGGCCCTCTACTTGCAGCTGAGGTTCAGAGAGGTTGGGCGACCTGCTCAAGGTGACCCAGCTACAGGTGGCATTGCTGGGCCCAGAGCGCAAGTTTCCACGGGCCAGCCCACCGCGTCTCCCACACACCACGCTGCCAACGTGCACAACTTGCCAGCAAGGTTTTTATTTTCTGAGCTGAGGCGACTGCTCCACTTTCAAGCAAGGCCAAGCCCCCTCTCTCCCTGGCGGTGCCCTCCTCCTCCCACCCCCGCCCCCAGCCCGGCTCGCACTGGCCCCCCTCGCCGGGTCCCCACGCTCCACCCACAGCGCTCACGCAGGACGGGCAGGACCCCTGTCTGGCACTCGAGCCTCGGCCTGCCTGGCGGGCTGATCTCAGACCGCGGGCAGCGGGACGCCCCCGTAGAAGCATCTGCAGCAATTTCATGCCTCCTGGGCCACCACCCGAGGCACCTCGCCCCTCCCCCAGGCCCCAGCCGGCCCCACGCCCCCACCCGGTCGGCTGGAGCCGCCCGAGCCGCCACACTGACCGAGGGTGCAGGCCGGCCCCCGGGCCCCCCGCCGCCGCCGCTGCCGCCGACGTGGCCTGGCAGGTTCCCCGCTGCAGACCTGGGCCAGGCCCGGCGTGGCCGGCGAGCTCCGTGCGTCCGGCTGGAAACAGTAGTGCAGCCCTCGAGTGGGCTGGATGGAGGACGAGTCCCCGGAGCTGGGGGGCCCCTCAGGCCAATCAGGAGCGCCTCTCCAGATACAAAGCATCCCAATCAGGCGGCAGCGCCCCGTTCCCACATTCTTTGCCGTCACAAATTGTCACCATGGGGACCATCACAAAAAAGACAGCTCCCAAATGCAATCATTTCCCGGTAAATTTCTACCCTTCAGCCCCTCCTCCCCTTGACCTCGGTTCCCTGGTTTCTCGAGGGGGCACTGTGTGTGTGTGTGTGTGTGTGTGTGTGTGTGTGTGTGTGTGTTTAAAAAGTGCAGGGTTGAGGAGGGGCTGGGCCCAGAAGAGATGGGCTTGCATGCCTCCCCTAAAGACTCCAGGCCGACAGCCTACAGCTGCCATGCTCCAGTGCAGACAGACAATCGGACAGGGTAAGCCGGGGCGGGCTGCTTCCCCCTCTGTCCTTGAGTGTTGAGTGTCTCTCCCTCTCTCTCCTCTCTCTGCCCCTCTCTGCCCCACTCTCTGTCTCTGTCCCTGTCCATCTGTCTCTCCCTCTTCCCAGCCCCCCACCCCGAGGCGCGGGGCCGCGGGCAGCCTGGGAGGGCCAGCAGCACGCTGATGTCGGGAAAGGTAGTGGGGAAGGGCTCTCTAACGAGGTGCTGGGATATCCATGGGAAGGGAGCCGGAGTTCTCAGGAATCTTGTCTTTATGTTTGCTTCCTCAATTGAGCTGCACAAAGCCTGAATTGCCCATTCAGCGCGGCCGGACAAAAGGCTGGCGTCGCACGGTCCCCTCGCATTTGTAGTCAAACAGTTAGGGACTTAAATCGAGTCGTCATGATGGAGAAAGAGGTGGACAAAGCCCATAGAATTGCCATCAGCAAACATTTTCCTGTGTCATATTAGCCAGTCTCCATGGCTCCCCTGGCCTGGGGACAATGGCACAAGTTTGCACACTTGGCTACTGTCACCGTGCCAACGCCGGCGGGGCCGCAAGCGGGCCGCTCTGAGCGAGCAAGGGAGCCCCGAGCCGGCCGCTGGCCCTGCCCACTGACTGGCCGCGGGGAAGGTGAGGCCGCCGGTGGAGGGAGGGAGGGAGGCTGCCTGGGGAATGCTGATGGGCGCGGCCTCCGTGCCAGCCGCTGGCGGCCCGCACCTCCTGCCTTTGCCCCATGCTCGGCCTCCTCTCCCCCGCCCCCCCACCTTGTTCTCCTGTCCTGCAGTCAGCTGACCGGCCGGCCGCCTATACCCCAACCGCACCTCTGCACCACTATCTAAAATGCCAAGGACTCCTCTCCGAGGTCCCCCGCCCGCGTGGGCGCAGTAGCAGGGCAGGCCCGGGGACTCACCCGGGAGGATGGTCCCACCCCCTCCTGCTGACCAATAGGCAGCTGCTGCCGGCACACTGTGGCCTGGCTTCAAGCCACCTCCTCCTCTGGCCTGAGGGTCCCTACGGGCACAACGAAGGGTTTGGGGGAGAGGGCCCTGCGCCCGCCAGCTGTAACTCAATTTAGGCATTTAGGATCCGGAGCAGGATTCTCCACTGGGGGGGCTGGGGAAGTATGGGCTGACACAGAAATGTCCTTGGGCCGGAGCATCCTGGACCATTGGCCATCCCAGGCCCTGGAGACTGATCCTTATCTGCAGCAGCGGGACAGCTAAATCACTGTGGCTTTCAGCCCCTGAGATCTGGGGGCTGTCTCTGCAGCAGAACCTAGCCTCGCCTGATTGTGAGGGGCAGGAAGCATCTTTTTGCTCTAAGCCAGCCCTTACGCAAGGCTGCCCTGAGGTCACCAGTTTGGGCTCCCTGCTGCCTAGTGCTTGGGGGCCAGGGCGCACAGCTTGGCCAGTGTGCGAATCCCTCCCTAACCCAGCGCCGGCCCACTCAGCCACCCTCTGCATCATTCTGTGCTGGGGCCCTGGCCTCCTGCCAGCCCCTTCCCACCTCGGCTTCTTGCACACTCTGTGTCTGCACGCGTGCTGCAGCCCACCTGGCCTTGCTTGCTGGTGACATCATCCCCTCGCTGCTCGGACAACAGCAAACCCCCAAGGTCGGTGAGCTCTGTGGGGTCCAAGTCCATGTCGTAAAAAATCATTCCATAGCTCTTAATATGGGCTGTTCTTCCTGTGTGTTCTCCCCACTTATTGAGGAAAGAGGGAGGGAGGGAGGGAAGGAAACTGATACTTGGTGGGCACCTCATACGTGCCAAGAGCTGCAACCACTGATCACACGTGAAAGATCCCACCTGACCCCGTGACAGCTCAATGCAGGTGCTATGGCTGCCACTTACACGTGAGGAGTGTGAGGTTGAGCTACTTTCCCAAGGCTTCATGGCCAGCAAGCGGCAAAACCGAACTTGAAGCCGGGCCTGTCTGCACGCAAAGCCCGCGTCAGTCCCCCATGCGTTGCTTCCCCGAGCGCCTACCCAGCACCAGGCACTGATGGAGTGCTGTCGGGTTTGAAAGCGTCGGAAACCAGATTTTATATGTAAGTCCTGGGCTCATCTCTTCTGTCCGTCTGTCAGAATATGACTCTTGACATCTGCCTTGGGAGTATGGAAGCAGCAGCTCTGGGACATCTTTCGAGGGGACAGGTGGCCGCCGTGAAGAACTGTGGCCTGAGATCCAGATCCGTGGCCCTACAGTGACCTGGCCGCACCCGGGCCCCTGGGGGACTGCCACAGGCTTGGGAAGCCTCCTTCGGGTTTTTCTGTCTGTAGCTCATATGAACAGGTGGAAGACATCCGTAATACCGACTCTGCCTTATTCTAGAAAGACTTCCTTTCACAGTGCTTCTCCCATATGGTCCTGCGTCTGGACAGGGAAGAACTGTTTTCCCCATGTATATTTGGTGACACACCCAGAGACAAGCTGCCCAACTCAGGACTGACTGACTGAGAGGACCCTGTCCTCTCGGCATTCTTCAAGGCCCAGCTCAAGCATCCCCTCCTCCAGGAAGCCTTCCACCCACTCCCAGCATTACCAGTGACACCTTCTCCACCCCCCAGTGTATAGATTCAAAATGAAGTCTAACCTCCTTGGCCTAACACAGAAAGCCCTTAGTAATCTGACCTTCAAACGGGGCCTGGCACAGAGTAGTTTCTCACTAAATGTTTCATGAGTTAAATATTTTGCCCATTCCACTGAATAGAATTTATCTTGTGGACTGGAAACACTGCTTCCTGCAACTGTTTGTTTGATTACTGTTTGCCCCACCCACCCCTCCACCTTCACCTGGGTGAGTTCCATGAGAGCAGGGCACAACAGATCCTTCATCTCCGTATCTCCACGGACTAGAATGGCCGCAGCACAGAGCAGGACTCATTCAAGGACCCTTGTGATCACTGTGCTTGAACTTGACGACGAATCCTCTGTGTTCCTTCGGGACTGTGGGTGCCTTGAACGCAGGACGCCTCAGTTCACCATCACATCTCCCCCAAGTGTCTGCTAAAGGCAAGCGAGTGGTGCTGGCTGGACCTTGAGAGTCCTTCCTGATCCTCTGCTGTCAGGGGTGCCAGTCTCTGACCTTCCGGCTGTGCAAACCCCTCCTCAAGATTATTTACATGGCCCAGGGTCAGGGAGTCCCCGCTTCAAGCGACTCCATTCAGCACCTACCGCGTGCAGGGACCAGAGGGCATGCTTGTTCCTGTCCCCGATGCAACTCGCTAGAGGGGAGATCAACTCTGTTGTGACGACTGAACAGTCATCTTCCGTCCCCCCATCACTGAGAGGCACACCCTAACTTCCCCTGGTTTCCCAAAGTGCCGGGAGCCACCATCCAGAACATCTGGATATCATTTGACACAACCCACTTCTAGAATTTAGCTAACACAGCTGCAGATCGTAACCGAAAGTGAGAGGGGACAGTTGACAATGACACACACCTATCCAGAGGGGCCCCGGGACGTCATCTGGGGCAGTGGGCTTTCAAGCTGCATTTACGCAGAGAAGCCCAATACCTAGAACAGCGCCAGTGACGGGCTAGTTCAGATTTATTTCGTGCACGCGGATGCATACTTCCCGCTTATTTTGCAAACAGTGGATTCAGATGAGGAGGATGTTTTGATGACCTACAACTCTGAAATAAGGGGTTGTGGATTACGGGTCTGCCATCTGCCATATTTTGCTTTGGTTCCAGAACCTATAGAAATCTTGACTTAGATAAGCAGCTAAAATGGTAACTTTTTCAGTCTACCTAGCAATCTCAGGATCATCATCCAATGAAAACCGTTCACCCAAGAAGCTTCATCAACTCGTCCCCTGAGGCGTCGTTAACCAGTTAACTGCCCAGGTTAACCAGTCGCCAGCCTCGTGTGTTAGTTAGCTTGTGAGCTATAACTCGTTTGAGTGCGTGTTTATTAGTATGGTTTTTAGAACGTAGTATTTTAAGTTGTCAAAAATAACTTTGAAAGGAAACTTTACCTTTCCACACCTCGGTAGAGAGTTCGGTTCCAAAAGATGGGTCATCTTCCCATTTTAGAGGCAGAGTCAATGAGGCCCAGACAGAGGAGCAGGTTCACCCAAAGCAGGATGAAGATGGCAGCTCTGTCCTGCAGCCTGCCACCCGGTGAGAGCCCAGCCCTAACCAGCACTCACCACTCGATCAAGGTATGTAACACGTATTAAGCCACTTGTTCAATGGATAAGGAGACTGGCCCAAGGTCCTCTGGTCAGTAATCAGGCAGAGCAGGGACTGGGATGCGGGCAGCCAGGTCCGGACGCTTGGTGGTGACCATTGTACGAACCGTTCCCTAATGACCCTTGGGGCGTTGCTGACCCAGAGACCCAGACGTGCCCCTCCTGACCCTGGTGAGTTAGGTCTGACCACCTCAACCCAGGAGACATACAAATGCCACCTGAGAGGCCCAGCGGCGGGGCCAGCACCCCCCGGACGTGTGACAGACGTCACAGGATGATTTATGTAACCCCCTTACATAAGGGGGGCCTTCTGTCAAAGAGAGGCCAGAGGCAAGCTGTCAGCTGTAATCAGAACAGGCAGGCTCTCCACTGCCTCGGGACGGGGGGCATCGGGTTGAAAGAAGCCCCTTTGGCTGCCAGGCCGGGGGCTTCCTGCCCTGGCGACCTCCCCTCCCACCCCAGGCTGAGCACCAGCACGGCGGGGCCCTCAGAGCGCCCGGAGACCTCACGATGCCCCCGAAGAAGTCACAGCTCAGCTCGTCAGTCCCTGCGCCCCCGGTCGTGGCTCAACCGCAGTGACAGTGACAAGTGTCAGAGTGACCATCCTGAAGGCTGAGCTCACCGTAGCTCGCTGGCAGAGTGGACCATGAGGATTAAGGGAGAACGTCTGTGACAAAGACTAGTACAGCGCCTGGCTCCGAGTCAATGCCCTCCCCCCAGCTCTTCCCCTCTGGGCAGGGGCCAGGGGCTGGTGTGACTAGAATGACACAGCAGTCATGCCTTCGTGCCCCTGTCGGGCGACCCCCATGGACCACCGCCCCCCGCTGATCCCTGCTACCGTGCCATGCGTCCGTCACCTGGACTGTATTTTCGGGAGCCTCTCTGGTGTGTCTCCTCACCCCACCCAGGGCACAGCCGGAATGAAAAGTCCGTTTAATCTCAACTGCCAACTCGGATTCGATTGGTGATGGCTGGCAGGTGCCCTGTGGAAAGATTCTGAGCCCGCCTCCCCCCCCACCGACCCCAGACCCAGCACCCCCCCCGCCGGCGGGCGGAGCGGAGGCGACCCGACAACTAGCATTAAAG